>NC_048224.1:125328005-125381402 GCF_002007445.2 Ailuropoda melanoleuca | reverse complement strand
ATCTGAATTAATAAAAAAATGGCTATGGTTTGAAATGTCTAGCCAATAAAATCGAAATGCACAAGCCACATGTGGGTGGGGGTCGTCAGGACTTGGAGAATCACTACCTGAAGGAGGGGCCAGGCTTAGGGTGAAGCAAATGCAGCACTTGTCCTGAGCACAAAGTTCAAGGGGAAACCAAAAAATTCAGTAATTGAGATAAATAATAACGTAATATAATATTTTTTAAAAATCAAAATTAATACTAAAAGATGACTACACCATCAAAATTTTAAATAAAGACAGGCTGTTGTTATTGTTTGTTCACCCCTGCATTATTTTGTAATGAGACCAATTGTTTCCAGTTAGCCCGTTCCAGCCCTGCTCCTGCGGGTTTATGAGGTTGACGTTGGCCTGCCAACAGATTGGGCTACATGGAGCTGCACGTTTGTGTGTTCTTCATTAAAGTTCTTTAAATCATGTTTTTACACTGTAGATTTTTTATTAGCTTTTTCCACTTGGTTGAAAATATAGGAGGATATTTTGGTAAGTATATACACAGGCACATATTTTTCTATTTGCCCAGGCCCCAAGATAGCTCCATGGGCCATTTAAACAATCTTAGGACACGTTGAGGCAGAAAAGACAAAACAATAAAAAGTATCTTATTTTGTCCAGAACCCCAAAAACACACAGCCCATATGCTGGTGAGTTTTCCCCATTTGCGTCTATTCCATCTTCCCTAAATCTCTGCCTGTGTATAATCATAATGACTTGTGAGCTCACATCTCTCTCTCTCTCTCTCTCTCTCTGACTTCAGAGTCTTTTGCTTTTCCTGGAATCTGTCTTTTGCTTTTCCTTCTAGTCCTGCAACTTTGCTTGTTTTCCTTACTGATTTGAAGTTTCCTTTCTCTGGACAACTGAGATATTTTTTTGAAACTTCATTGTCTTTTCTCTGAAATTGAACATAGTAACAATCACAAAGTTTGGGGTGTGCGTTTGCCCCTACTTCCATTCCTCCGACATCAGCCAATTAACAGGTATCGACCGAGAGTCTAAATATGCCCAGAACGTGTTAACTCATTAGGAGACACAAATTCATGTTTCACTTCTTGGTCTGACAAAGAAATTTACAGTCCTGTCTGGGGAGACATAACTATAGCTGAAGGTTAGAGAAGGGAGTGGAGCATTTGGGACAGGCTTCTTGACGGGGAAGGGTCTTGAGTCAGATTCAAACAGATGGTGGATCTTCTGTAGGGAGGTGGAAAGAAGGGAGTATTTTTGATTGAAGAAGGGCAGGAAACAGAGCTGTGAAAGGCGTAGTCTGTATAGAGGACTGCATGAAGAAGCCTGGCTGGAGAAGAAGGTTTGGGAAGAAGATTACCTGAATTAAGTCGGATCTGTGAGAAGAGCCTGATTACAGAGGGCCTTAAAAGCGAGGCAGAAACCACAATGAGATACCGCTTTCCACCCATTAGGATGGTTATTACTGACAAAGCAGTAGGTAATGAGTGCCAATGAGGCAGTGGGATAATTGGAGGCCTCGTGCACTGCTGGTGGTAATGCAGAGTGGCACGTAGCCTCTGTGGAAAACAATATGGCAGCTCCTCAAAAAATTAAACATCAGATTACCATACAATCCAGCAAAGAACTGAAAGCAAGTACCCAAACAGATTATTTGTAAACCTCTGTTCAGAGCAGCGTTATTCATAATAGACAAAAGAAAGAACTCAACATCCATCAATGGCTGAATGGATAAACAAAGTGTGGGGTATGCACACAATGGAATATTACGCAGCCTTAAAAAGGGAGGAAACCCTGTCGTATGCTATGACATGCATGAGTCTTGAAGACATTATGTGAAATGAAAAAAGCCAGTCACCAAACAACAAAAACTTTATGATTCCACTTCTATGAGGTCTCTAGAGTAGTCAAATTTATAGAGACAGGAAGTAGAATGGGGCTTGCAGAGGCTGGAGGGCGGGGGCCCCGGGAAGATATTATTTCAGTTTTGCAAGATGAAAAATGTCTGGTGGGTAGATAGTGGTGATGGTTGCATAACAGTGTGAGTGCATTAATGCCACAGACCTGAGCACTTAAAAATGATTACGATGGTTAAATATACATCATGTGTATCTTACCACAATTAAAAGAACAATCATTTTTGGTTCCTGAACAAAGAAATGTCAGAATAAACATGTGTTTTAAGAAGATGGTTCTGGCAACAGTTGTTGGATTGCAGCAGGAGGAGAAAAAGTACAATCATCTTGGAGGAATCCCTGCAGGGTAAGCAGGGGCCCTCTGTGGAATGGAGGAAAAAACTAGAAGGAGGATTTTACATTTAGGTAAGTGCAGGGTGTAGACGAAGAACCCAGGTCGGAGAAACTGGATTTAAGTATAGTTAGCTGGCCTAGGGATGCCTGGGTGGCTCAGTTGCTTAAGTGTCTGTCTTCAGCTCAGGTCTTGATCCCAAGGTCCTGGGATCGAACCTCACATTGGGCTCCCTGCTTAGCGTGGAGCCTGCTTCTCCCTCTCCTTCCCCTCCCCCCTGCTTCTGCTTGTGTGCTCTCTCTCTCTTAAATAAAATCTTTAAAAACAATAATAAAAAAAAAAAGAATAGCTGGCCAAGGATAAGACAGTTTTTGAAGACACAACAAATAGGCATAAGTATATTAAGATGAAATCCATTAATTTCGTGGCGAGTGCTTATAAAGTATATTTGAGTGGAGTATTATATTTATCAGTGCGAGATTCAGATTTTATTCACAACTCTTTAAATGGGTACAAACTTCATCCGCTCCTGCTATTGAGTGTCTCCTGTTATAATAGCCAATCTGATCTTATACATTTATCACCCTATAAAAAGGTAGAGACAATAGCGGAATTTCTCCACCTGAGGGTTGCATATTTCCAGTTCCCCAGATACGACTTTAGCAAACACTTTAACAAATGAGTTTCTAACTCACAAAAGTAGTTATATATTTCCTTGGAGGGTTTATTCTGTGTAAGTGTTTATTGTAAGAAATCGAAAACAAGCAATTAGCTGTATTTAAATAACGGAATGCCATTTCCTCAAGAAAAACAATTGTGGATATGACAAATTGTTGGTGGGGAAGAAGATAAATTTTTTCCTAGCTGGTATAGTTCTGCTTTATCAACAAAAATGCATGTGAAAAGCAAATTGGTTCATTCTTTTCTTCTCTAAGAGTATTCAGCTGATGAAAATCCCAATCGTAGCCCCTTCTCTTCTGCTTTAATTCCAGCTGAAGAAACTCCAGGTTGGAGCACAACCGTCTTGGTGGTCATGGGAATGCTGGTGGCTTTGGTTGGTGTGTTCGTGGTGCTGTTTTTCCTTCAGTACAGAAGACTCCGGAAAGGCTACACACCCCTAATGGAAACACATTTAAGCAACAAGATGTATACAGAGGAAGCCTAGAGAGCTCACGCCTTCCCCTAGAGAGGCCTGTCCCCATGATGACTAAGCCTCCCCGTGTTCTGAGACAACACGCACACGTGCGCGCGCTCACACAACTGATAGAGCGGATTCATTTTCATTTGCAGGTCGCTGTACTTTGAGACCTGAGCAAGATGGTTCAATTTTCTTAGCCCAAGTGTCTTCATTTTAATGGGGTGGGGTGGTGGTGGTGGTGGCAGATGCATCCTGGGTCGCCGTGAGGTTAGCGATGAACATCTATGCTTTTAGGTGCCTTCCCGATCATCTCTCTGCAGCTTAATTTTCTCCTTTCTGTGTCTTTTCTTCTCCAGCCTTTAAAACGGCCTTGAAGATGAAAATAGGCCTTATTTTCCAAATAAAATGGAGAATAAATGAAGGAATGAATGACCAGTTTGGTTCTTTTCTGTAAATTAGACTTTCTAGAATTTATCAAAATCTGTAGCTCTTAATAGGAGACATATCGTGAGACTCTCTAACTGGATAAACATTGATTCTATAGTGAAAAATAGACGAGAGATTAAATTATAGAGTTTTCTAGTTAATGAATACACTGTTTTAAGTCTTCTAACACATATAGAACCACTTCTTCCAGGAAAGGCTGGCTGGAAAAGGCTGTGAGGCTAGAATCCTGACAATCTGAGTAGAGTTCCATTGCTCTGAGGGTCTTATTTGGCTGATCCTGAACCAATTTCTTTACCAGGCAGCCTCAGATCAAAAATTATTCATGTATAATACAGTTGGTTCATTTTTAAGAGTTGACTTCCGATTTTACTAATGCCTCACTGTGCTGACAGTTACTTATGAATGGTAATCAATTAAGTCTTACTTAAAAGCAAACCATCCATACAAAATATAACATTTCCGAATTAAATGATTATGTTCCACTAAGTAATCATATCATGAGAGATAAGAATGAAGCCGTCTTTATTTACTAAAGTGATCCCTACTTCTGAGAAGTTTATGATTACTGAGATTTCAAGGTAAATTTCACCTGTTAATATCTGGTACCTGTGCTTCAGGGGTGAGGCCAAAGTTCTAGAAGGTAGCCTGTCAACTCATTTCAGCTGCCCTCTACTGGAATGGATGTGTGTGGAGGATGGGTGGGAAGAAGACCCTGGAGCTAGCTGCCTTCTACATATGGGCCAGGGGGCGAGAGGGTGAGAGATTCATCAGCACACAGTGTTATCCCCCCAAAATAAGACTGTGAAAGCCAGAGAAATGGACAAAGCCCCATCGGAACTGAATTTGAGTCTGAACAAACCTGATAAAGCTACAGGCATATCTGAGAGTGGGCTCAGCAGATGAGAACCAGGATAGCCCAGAGTCTTTTGTGGGCTGAAGCCCTGCTTGGGGCTCTTTAGCCCCCACCACATGTAGATCTCAATTCTTGCCTTTAACAGTATCTATGGAAAATTTGGCAAAGTTTCACAAACATACTCCACTCTGGAAGGTTTATGGTCCAAACTCAGTGTTGTTGGGGAACACAGTTTTACATCCTGTTTTTAAACCAAAAGAGAAATATTGAAATGAGGATATAATTGTGCATGGTAGGTGTGTTTCTGAAAAGTTACACTGAAATTAAGTACATGTTAAAAGGAGCAGGGGAGGGGCGCCTGAGTGGCTCAGTCAGTTGAGTGCCTGACTCCTGGTTTCGGCTCAGGTCACAATCGCAGGGTCGTGAGATGGAGACCTGGGTCCGGCTCCACACTCCGCTGGGAGTCTGCTGGAGACTTCCCCTCTCCCTCTGCCCCTCCACTCATGCTCTCTCTTGTTCTATCTCTCTCTAAAATAAATAAAATAAATCTTAAAAAAATAAAATAAAAATAAAAGTAGCAGGGAGATTGACTTTTTATAGATGAACTACATGAATAATTCCATAGAGCAAATAACCATCTCTCTTGCCTCTGGTACATCAGCATTTTCATTCATCGTATTCCCACACGATTTATTTAAAGCAAGATCTATCTGAGGTAGAAATAGAGGGTAATCATTTATACTTCGCTGCTTTTATCTATTGCAGATGCAACTTCTTATAAATATAATGTTTTATAACATCTTCCTAAGAGAAATGATTCCCTAATATTGTAGTTCATAGAAGAGGAATAAAATTTTCTCACATTTCCTGACGTTACAGTCAGTTAGTGATGAATGCCTGTTAAGAAATTTAAAGATAGAACAAACCTGTTAGAATGAACAAGTTAGTATTTACTTACACTGAATCTTAGGCAAATAAACTCAGAAAATACACAAAGCGTTGTAGGGCTATATTTCTCAACGGTAGGGGAAAAACTTCAACCCTGAAGAAAATGAATAGATCACTTTATATGCTTATAGCCTCAGAATTAGAAAAACTGTGGGTATATGAATTACTGTTTCAAAAGAAATGCTGTTATAAAGCTAACATTCAGAGGTGAATGCAATCTAATAGCCTATTTCCTTTATGAATGAAAGTCTCTTCTAATTCTAAAATTCTTTGATATTAATTTGTGTCTTGCTTAGGATTTAACATGGTTAATTATAATAATCCTAATGAACCATTTTAATCTCATGTTAACAAGAAATAAAAAATTTATTAAAGAGAAAAATAAAAATAAATGTTTTGCAGATTATTGCTCATCTGTTGGAGGCCATTGTTTTTTAATTTGTGAACATCAATTCCCATCTTTTTGGCACTCAGTATGCATCTATTGGAATACCTGTATCTATATAGATAAGGTATATATAAAATACATAATTACAACTTCATTTTTGAAAATAAGTTCTTAGATAAACTGATGTTTCTACTTTCTTTTGAGTTTCTTAGCAATTGCTACTTCCTGGCTCTCAGTTATACAGGCAGAAAAACAAGACATCGGCCCCTTCCCAGGTGATAAGTTACTTTTGATGTCCCTATAGCCTAAAGGCTGATCTTCAAGTCACTGACCAGGGAGGCAAGGTCCCGCAGCAGCTAACTTGCTGATCCTCCTGGGAAGTCTTCCAGTTCAATCATTTTGTTGAGACCACAGAAGAAAGAAGTTAGAGTCCATGAAGTAATGGTTATGTGGAGTTCACTTCCATATTAAGAATTGAAGCTTCTAGAGGTCAGATTGGACACCTCTCTGTAGAGCTCCAGTGCCATTATATCAAAGCACTTCAGGTACCCAGAAAATGTTGGTGGCTAAGCGATACAGGGACATAAAAGACCAGTTCACTCCCCAGTGGGGAGAGAATCACCCTCCTCAATGCAATGGCAAAACCCAAGGTTGAACTCTTCCTATCTCTACAGAACCTTGCTCATCCTGAGCACTTCATAAATATTCTTTAAGGAATGAACTGATCTCAAAGTAGAACTTTTCATTCAGGGCCTCTGGCATCTGTTTTAACATGTGCTGGGTAAAACATAAGATAGTGGGGTCTCCAATCCCTGCCATGAAATTAGTAACAACCTCTCTTTCAGATTCTGAGCTGTCCATATGCTATGTGGACATTTGTCCCGTGTAACCTAATGCAAGGGACCACTTGCAGCTATTTTCTTCTTCCCACCATCGGTAGGCCTTAATTCTACCATTTGTAGGGACTAGGGTAGAAAGTGAAGACCACATGATATCATTTTAGGGTCCTCCCCTATCTGATGTCTTGAAAGCCTTGTTTCTGTGGAAGGAGTTAGTTACGAAGGCAGGCAAACCAGTGCCTTTCTTAGGCAGAAGGACCCAAGAGTTTCTTCTGAAACTGTCCACCAATGACATGATACTTTGGTTTTAGCTACAAGGGTAATTCAAGCTGAAAATAACCCCTGTGAATGTAATTACGCTTTGGCAGGTAGTTTAATGAAATCTTGAAAACAACATGCAAGAAAATTGTGAGCAGTAAGATAAGTTGAAGTTTTCTAAAAGAAAATAGAACAAAACTCAAGGTTCCTATTCAATGCAGGTATGCTTTATACATTCTCATCAAGACTCAGTCTTTTTGGCAAAAACCCTTAACCCACTTGTGTTATTTGCCCCATTGACTCGAGTCAGACTTCATGGATGTAGTATGACTGAATTTGGTCCTTTTTTCTTCAAGCCATTCTTTGCTAAAATTATCCCCGTGTCTCCCAAGTGTAATTGTGCTCTGTGTCGTGAATAACGCCTCATAGAAAGGCTTAAGCCTGTCCTTCATTAAAATAGTAGAGATTTCACTGCCAGAGCACACACTCTGATGACTCATTCACTTTGTACGTTATTAAGCGTTTCTGAATTTGTAATTAGCACAAGGGCCATCCTGATGAACAGCAGAGTGGAATTAGACTTACAATAAAGCAAAACCTGCCCTCTAGTGTTGTAATAGAAAATTGCACCATTGGCTAAAGTTACAGAGCTGTTTTCTTCTACCGTGGGTAATTCGGAAACAAATAAACAAACAACAAATGCAGAAAGTTTTGCCGTGAATTCAGAAATCAGAACAGAGAAAGCACAATATTTAGAAGGAAATGATTTCCTGTGCAGGCAAGGCAGTCATAATTAAGCCTCTTAGAATTTCCCTTTTTGTAAATTTTGAAATGTTGAATGCTCAACAGCAAACCATAAAAATTTGGGGGAACATTTTAGCCACTGGGCAAAACTCTTTTATGCTTGTCAGATATACACAGGGGATAATTTATCGTCCAGTATTATTTATGTGATCATACCATAGCCGGAGGTTGGGGAAATTTCTTTTTCAATTAAAAACTCTTACCGAGAAGCTGGCAAATTTTGAAAAAGCTTTTAGAAGTTTTCTGAAAAAATACTGGATCTGTGAAAGGAAACCAGATCTAAGTGTCCGAGTTTAGCTGAGGGTATGAGCAGTGTCAGGAAATGTCCTTCACTGTGCAAAATTCACTTCTCAAGACAGACTATTGGCAGGATGGTACCAAAAGCAACTATTGTTTTGGGTGCCCACACTGGCTTACCTGATATTAGGTGATTGAAAAAGGGACTCAAATAGTAAAGAAAGCATGCTGTTTATCTAGTTTTTACGAAGTTTCCCCTTCTAGTATGTGTACCCAGGAGAAGATTAAAGGGAGAAACACAGGACAGGGCTTTTCTTTTTCTTTTTTCCTTTTCTTTTTTTTCTTTTTTCTTTTTCTTTCTTTTTTTTTTTTTTTTTTTTTGGGGGAGAAAGAGAATGAGCAAGGAGGGCAGAGGAGAGGGAGAGAGAGAGAGAATTTTAAGCAGGCTCCACGCTCAGCAAGGAGCCCGATGTGGGGCTCCATCTCCTGGCCCTGAGATCATGACCTGAGCTGAAATCAAGAGTCTGATGCTTAACTGACTGAGCCACTCAGGCACCTCCCATCCGTTTTGTTTTGTTTTGCTTTGCTTATTCTGAGACATTGTGTTTACATGAGAAAAATGGAGGCTCAAAATTTCCCAGCTGTTATTCTCCTTCTTTGGTGGTTCTCTCCAATGGGCATCCCAGACATGGTGACAGTAGCTGTTTTTATGGAAAATAGGAAAAACGCAAAAAAAAACCCCAAAACCTAAAAAACAAAAAACTGGGGAATCAGATTTGAAACACTTAGAATGCTGCCGAAAGATGAAGCCTTCTCTTAAAGGGAATCATTAATATATTCCCCACTGATGAATATGTTATTACATGGCGCACTTGGCTGAAAAGCCAATTCCCAAAGCAGCAAATTTATTACTAATGTTTCTACTGAAAATCTCATTTCCAATATTTTTATTTGCTTCTTTAAATAGCAAGCTTTGACTTGACTGTTGCCAGGGAGCGGTTCTTTTCTTCTCAAAAGAATATTTGTATTTCAAAAGTCTTGCGTTTGACACCAAGGAGGCACACTCAGCTAAAACGCATACATGTTGGAGCTCGAAGTTACAGACCTACTTATGCAAACAAGTGATCAGCCTTGAACACAGACATGTATTCTCAGTCATAATCCTGCGGAACTCAATTGTTCCCGTTTCTTCTTCCATTGTGACACGCATACAACTTCCAACCTTTTCAGCTCTGCAACTCTCATCTGAGCTGCACATTTTCTTTTCATTTCAGGCATGTTACAATTCCGAGGCTTGTAGCATATTATAGACTCAAGGTCATTTTCTTTCTCTGTGCATTTCTCTCCTCTCCATGTCCTCTTATCAAGATGCCGGCTTCTTTGTGTTTTTAACACTTTTACTTGAGATAGACCCAACTCTTTGATCTCGTGCTGACTCTAAATCATTTGTTGTCAGCCGCTGGGAGTGGAGATCGGGGCATCCCGGGTGCCCTGTCTGCCGGCGCTTGACAGCACCATCGGGCGTCTCCAACAATCAACGGGCTCTTCCAGCCCAGTAACATGCAAATTTGTTCCTTTTCTGCTTCACTATGTCACAGTCCACATTTTCCAGCTTAGCGGTGCAAGAGCAGGTGCGATAAAATCATTCTGAAATTGACACAGGGCGTCGTGGATGGAGATTCATTGTTTTTGAACATCAGATGACTGTGAACTCACCTTGCAGCTAGAGGGCTGCCTGGGACCTGGTTTTCCACTTGCTGGAGACAGGATGCAACGGCATGGCTTTTATCACAGAGCAATCTGCTCACCTTTGTTGTAGCTGTCAGAAGGCGAGAACTCTGCTGTCTGGAAGGTTTGACTGAGACTTCTGCGTATGTGGCTCCCTATGCATAGACACAGGACAAAACAGATGCTGCAGATCCTTTTCCATTGAGAGCTGTCACTTGCCCCGCGGAAGCTTGTTCCCTTCCTCTCTACACTAAAAAATGCCACTAGAAAATGTTTGTTAAAAAGCCCACTTTTTTTTCCCATTCAAACCACCAGTAAGAGACTTGACCTTAATTATCTCCCCATGTGAAATATCTGGCAGTCTAAGATAAGGGTTGTCTGCTCCCGTGACTAGCACGGTATTTCCCGCGCCCTGTCACAGGCCAGTGTTCAATACAATCTGAGCATAATTCTCTGTGTTGACATTTGGCAGGTTTCTTTTCATGCCCGTTGGCCTGGCCTGGTTCAGTGGGTAGGGAGGGTTCCCAAAGGCTATTTTCAATGGCAGAGGGGTACTCTGGGATTGAACTACCAACTGACTTCAGCTGGCCTGCAAGTAAAATAGGTTCAGTAAGTTTTTAACTTTATTTTTTAAATTAATTTTTTGTGGCAAAATATAGATAACATACAGTGTGCCATTTTAACCGTTTTTAAGTGTATAGTTCAGCCCCACTAAGTACATTCGCAATGTCATACACTGTCACCACCATCGATTTCCCGAGCTTTGTGGTGATCCCAAACAGAAACTCTGTGCCCGTTAAACAATAATTCCTCATTCTCCCCTCCCCCCAGCCTCTGGAAACCTTTATTTAACAAGGTATTCAGAAGCCTCTCCCATCTCCATTCTGAGACCCTCAGTTCTGTGTTTTGGGTGCGAACCTTATGGTCTTAAATCAATTACCCTATTCCATATTGCCATATTGCAGTGTTACAGCCTTGAATGTAAAACCGAAAGCCTTAACATCGGAAAGGAAGCTTTGCTGAGGTTTCTGGGAAGTAAAACCCAAAGATAAGGTCTTACTCCAGAGTGTTATGGTGTGAAGACATGAAGCCTGGAATCACAGCAGCCATTTTATCTCCTTGAGGTAAAGTTGGAAGGTGAGGGGGCATCTCTCTCTCTCTCTCTCTCTTTTTAAATTTAGGCCAGGTTGAGCTGTGGTTTCTTTTACAATATGACGATAAACTCACCTTCAGGGAATTTTTAAAAAGATTTTATTTATTTATTTGTTTGAGAGAGAGTGGGAGGGAGAGAGAGAGAGAATCTGAAGCAGACTGTGCACTGAACGCAGAGCCCAATGCAGGGCTCAATTCACAGCCAAGAGGTCACAACCTGAGCTGAATCCAAGAGTCAGATGCATAACCGACTGAGCCACCCAGGTGCCCATCTTCAGGGACTTTAAAAATAAAGTGAAAAAGCAGAAGAGCTGGCTTCTTTATTTTCACACACCATAATCTATGCCTGTATTGGGTGAAAAACATTTTCTCTGTTCCTTAAAGATTGCAAGAAAGACACTGGTGCATAAGGAAGGTTCCCCTGAAGGTAAAGGGTCCTACGGTACAGTGGTTCATTCAGTTTGTAGCCTTTGGACGCAGAGGAGAGGCGTTAAAATCCCAGCTCAATCCCTTATTTGCCACTTAATCTTTGTTTTCAACTTTTAATTTTGAACTGTTCTGGGCTTTCGTTTCCTTGTGTGCAAAAGGATATTAAGAACGCACCTCCCTCTCCAAACACTCACACATCGTCGGAGGGAAGAACTGAGCTCACTTGTGTAAGCTCTTCAGAACACTGCGCCTGTGTTACACTGGGGGGTCTAAACACCAGGAATGTATCTTCTCCTGGTTCTGGAGGCTGGAAGTACAAGATCCAGGTGCCGGAGTTGGTTTCGTCCAACGACTCTCTCCTTGGCTTGAAGACAAGCACCCTCCAGCAGCCTCTGCACGCGGTCTCTCCTCCATGCACACACACCCCTGGTGTCTCCCTTTGTGTGTGTCCACATTTCCTCTTCTTCGAAGGACACCAGTCAGATTGGATCAGGGCCCCCTCCTTGCCTCATTGTAGCTTCATCATCCCCTTTAAACGCCCTATCTCTACATATGGTTCTATTCCGAGGGACTGCGGGTTGGGATTTCCATGTATAAATGGGAGCCAGGGCATGATTCAGCCTATAACAGCCTGGAACAGAGAAGTCGCTCAGTAAATGTCGAAGTCACTTGTCAGGTCTGTTTGGAAGGAGCGGTGGGCGACGCCAGTGCCGCAGGTGAAACCTCACTGATCAAGCCAGGCGATCACAGCTCCGAAACGCGAAAGCAGGCTCTGCGGGGTCTGCGAGGTTAGCTGCAAAACCGAGCTGGGCTCTGCTGGACGATCGTGGCTCTTTCACGCCGCCGTTAGGGACTGCGTGATTTCCCGGAGCTCCGTTGGGGGCGGAGTGTCACTGAGCCACAGATGGTTTCAATTGGCATGAAGACCTCTCACCACTGAGTCAGGAAAAATCGGAAGGCAGAGCGTGGCAGAGAGAGAGGCACTTCAAGGAGGCCAACCGTCCTGCTAAGCCCCAGAGGGCACCGCTGCCTTTTTCACTTGGTGGAGAGAGAACGGGAATGTAAATGGGGTGCGAAATGTTAAATGTGAGTGAACTTTAAGCAATTGACAGGGTGCTTCCGCTTCATTACCAATTTCATTTTTTTTTCCCCCTCGGAAGCCAGAGCAAATGTTCCCAGTGTCCTGTTCTTTCTAAGACATGAACTTCACGGGCAGGCTCCGGTTGGAGTCACCGCAGATACACCTGCGATCCTCAGACCCTGCCCTTTCCTGAGTTTGCTCCTTTGGTCTAGCTTTGAGATGGGAGAGAAACAGAGGGGGACCGAACAGTCGGGAGGGAAAGGGTTGACTAACTCTCCACCTCTCTCCGTCTGGAGCGTGAGCCCTTTACAGGCTTACAGACCAGGCAGGAGACATGAAGAGACGCCCCCTGCTGGGCCACATGCCCCTCCTACTTGGCTCTCGCCTGGATATTTGAAGGTTTCAATGTATCATTTCAAACATCCAGAGGTCATTTTTGGTCTTTCCATATTTTGTCTGTTGTCTTTCACATATTTGACTGCTGTGGAACATAGTGTTCCCCAAATCACGCGTTGATACCCTTAGACCGCCTTACAGATTGCACATGGGATTCCCATGTATCGTCGAACCAAATGGAAATTGTGTGCTACACCACACGGGGGAGGCCCCCTGCCAGGCGCCTGCTCAGTTCCCACAGAGCTGTTAGGTTTTTCTCTCTGCACTATTTGCATACTTATTTGAATATTTAATTGCATGTTTACTCCTTAATATTTTGGAAAAGTGAGTGGAAAACAAACAAAAAGAAAATTAACACTAGTGAAAAGTTTCACAAATGTAATACAAAGATGGAAATCAAGTGGGGATAGATTTAACCCCAGCAGGATGTAAGCTGGTTAACTGTGGGTTTAGTTGCAAAAGAAAAGAATAGAAGGAAAAACAAAAATCCTCAAGATACGTCGTCAGACATTATGTGGAAATGGTGAGGTGTACTTACGTTGAGAATATCGTTTCACTCCCTGGGAATATATCTTTGCTGCTGGGCTTTCAACTTCAACGTCTTTGGATATTTACCATCATTAGAATTAGATTTGCTGCTGTCAGGTAAACAGTATTTGGCCAAGGCTAGCTAGTTAGCTAGCTAACTAGCTATGTATTTATTTATAAAGATTTATTTATTTAGTTGAGAGAGAGAGCACGAGGAGGTAGGGGCAGAGGGAGAGAGAGAATCTCAAGCAGACTCCTGCTGAGCATGGGGCCCAATGCCGTGCTCGATCTCACAACCCCCAGAGAGCATGAGCTGAGCAGAAATCAGGACACTGCTGCTTCACGGACTAAGCCGCCCCGGAGCCCCTGGCCAAGGGTAAATTTAATCTGCAATCCTAACCCTGGACAATTCTGTTTCATTAAGCTATTAAGCATATCAAAGTAATGCCTATGTACTTAAACTGTTAAATCTAAGTAAAACGAACTTTATCCCCCTCCCTCCAAATGATATACTTCCTGAACGCAACTTAAAGAAACAAAGCAAATATAATGTGGCTCTTTTATCACTTATCACTGTTACCAGTTCAATGAACAGATAGCAATTATATTCCTAAACTTATTAAAAAGCCTGTTTCCAATAGTAGGCATGACTGAAATTGCAACCTTGAGGTCCAGAAAGGATCATGTTTCTTTTTTTTCCAGTTATATGATATATGACCCACTAGTAAGAAATTTAGGATTTCCATCTCGGGGTTCTCCCCTTCCTGAAATGCTCAAAATTGACAGCGTTTAGGTAGTTTTCAGTTTGACTTCATCCCTGAGGGAAAAAAGCACCGGCAATTTGTTTATTATTCTTCCTATTGTTTCTAATGAAATTGGTTGTAAACAGTTCAGCCAATCACCTTGGTCCACTTTTTTTTTCTTTTTAATGTTATAAAAATATTTTTTAAAGGTTTTATTACATTTTTAAAAGAAAATACAAATTTGATTTTTATATAGCTTTGACTTAAATTTGAAATTAATAATTTATTTAAAAAAATCTAGTACATTCTGAATCCAGTACATTTGAACCCCAGGAACATGGGGTTGGACATTCAGTAGAACAAAAAGTTTTTAGAACAAAATATGAAAAATAATTTAAAATTTATGTTTACTTTGCAGTTTTATGAACATTTATGAAAATATCGAATACTTTAAGGACAGTTATATTGTATTTTTAATCCTCCAATCTTTACTATCCACAAAACATAAATTATGTGAAAACTAGATGATAAGACATTGAATTTACTAAAATTAAGAGAAAACTTAATTTTGTGGAACATACTAATGGAAAATTTATGAAATAAATTTATAAATTTATTACATCTTTATCTTATTACTTATCCAAATCTTGCTGGCCACAACACAAGACCAATCATTTGAAATCATAATTGAATTTAGTTGTCTTTAATATTTTGTTTACTCTCAGTTATATAAAAACCATAGTTTTACACATATTTTTCAATTCTGTAGTAATAAAACTATATTTGTTGCTTTGAGGAAGGGGTCCTCAAACTTTTTGTCAAGAGCCAGATGGTTATTTTAGGCATTGTTGGCTGGACAGTTTCTGTTGCAAGTACTTGACGTTTTTTTTCCCCTCTTGTTCTGGGGTCTTTCCCCCCCCTTCCAGTTTATTGAGATATTATTGGCCTACAGCACCATATAAGTTTAAGGTGTACGAACAATAACTAGGCTTACACATATTATGAAATGATTATAAGTTTTCTTAAGATCCATCTTCTCATATAGATAACTAAAAAAAGAAAAAAATGCTTTTTTCCTTATAAGGAGAACTTTCAGGATTTGCCCTCTCAGCAACTTTGAAATATATCACAGGGCAGTGTTACCTACAGCGATCATGGTGTATGTTACACCCTGCCGCTTACTTACCTTATAACTGGGAGCTCCTACCCTTTGACCACATCCTGGCCCCGACTTTACTGAAAGGATCTGTGCACCCTTGTCTGCTGCTGTCCTTTGACGGGCGCTGTCCCTTTTCCTTTGCCGGAGCTGCAGTTGGGTGCAACTCCTTCAGTGACACATGCACACCTCTCCTCGGACACCAGCTGCCCCAGGAACGTGGAGCTGGACATCAGACCAGTCTTGTTTCTGAACTAACTGTCCCTTCCCTGCGGAGGAAAGAGTGCGTTTCCCCGCGGGACCTGGCAGCTTTTCCTTTACAAATCTTAGAGCTCCAGGTGTCTGATCACATTTCTTTCCTGCGACAATGGCACCAAGTGCTCTTATTTCCAAAAGAAGATGAACTTGGAGGCTTTCATGGGGCCCCACACCCACTGCTGTAGAGCCCACATTCAGTGACTCACCTTCCCTAGGATGCCCGGGTGACGTTCAGGCATCCCTTTCTTTGAAGCAGAGAACACGAAATCAACCAAACACAAGAAGACAGATTGAACCGCTAGTGGAATATCCTGTTACATAACTCAACCCAAATGTCCGATCCCGACTCTCCCAGGATTGTCACATCCACCCCTCCTCTGTTAAGTGCTGGTTATTGACTTTTTAACAAAATTTCTTTGACGACTGCTACAATAGGCTTTCTTTCCTGGTGAGTTCTTTACATAATTTTTCCCATTTCCCATTTTCAATTAAAATAGAAATATTTCACAGGAAGATGGAGGGAGAGAAAAAGGTTTTCCTTGTACCTAACTTCTTGTTTGCTTTCTCATCTGGTGCAGCAGAGGCAGAGTGATAGTAAACATTCAAGTCCGTTCCCACGTAGACTGGAGGAAATTTTGTGACTCTTTCTGTTTCTGTCTTTCCCTGTTTCTTTCTCCTAATTTTTTAATTACAGGGAGTGATTGTTGGCATGAAAAGTAAGAGATAGAACTGTTAGTTACTGAGTTAGCAGGTAATTTAGGTAGTGATCTTAATTAACTGCCTTATATGGTACATAGATGCCTCTCTTTGGAGGTATAGATGTCATGTCAAAGTGGGCATAAGGAATGGTTTTTTTTTATCAATAGCCCATGTGTATGTCAGAATAAGAACTAAATCTCACTAGATTTTCAGTAGGAGAAAGTTGGATTATATAGTAAACGGAGCTTGGATGAATGACTAGCCATTTGGAAAATTATAAAGCTGGCTTCCTAATTTTATTCCTTTCACCAAAATAGATTGTAGATAGATGAAAATTCAAATTTAAGAAATGAGATTGTGAGGGTGATAGAAGAAAATGTAAGTTAATTATCTTTAGAATGTAATAGTAGGAAAGGCCTTTCTAGTTACCACACCAAATTTAGAAAGTATTTTTAAGACTTCGCATTAATTTAGAAAATTATAAAAGATCGATAGATTTGACAACATTTAAGTGCTAAGCATTTATTTTTTTGACAAAGAAGTGTGTGTCTGATGCTGTTCTAGAATGAATATCTGCCCTTGTCCCCCTGCAGTCTGTTCCTATACTGTCCATCACAGCAGCAAACCCCATTCGAAATTTTCCAATCACACCCATCTCACTGCAAGTCAAAACCTTAAATGACTCAGGAGACCCACAAAATCTGTCCCTTTCCCTCACCCACCCAGGCTGACTGACCACATTCACTATTTCAAGGGTTCATTATTCTCCAGGAAATGGGTCTTTCTTTTCAAGACTTCTTTGTCTGGGTAGTAAATGTTTTCCACCCATAACTCTAGAAGCCACACGTCTCCAGGTGTATGGCCCAGCCCAGGCTGGGTGCTTGGGTCAGCGTCATAGGTGTGTAACCTGTATGCCCTGTGCTCCAAAGGGCCCCGTGCTCACTTCAATGCTGTGTTGTCATGATCTTGAAATTGCTAATAATTTTACCTTTGAACTTGAGCTTTGTCTGTAAAGTCTGATGGGAGCGCGCAGCACGCACGCGGAGGAGAAGAGAGGCATGCTATGTGTGTCTGCTGTGCCTTGTCCCTGCTTTCTCAGATAGCCTTGGGGGTGCCCCACGAGCACAAACTTCCGGTGCCCCCAGCGGGTGTGAGTGAGTCCAGCAAGACATAGGTGCACCCGGGACTGGTGAGTGCAGCATCGCTGACCCCAAGGGCCACAGTTTCATTTGAATGAGAACTCGCTCAGAGTGCAGAAAGGGGGTGATGGGGTTCTAAGAACACGAATGGCCAGTGAACCTCATCACAGCGTTTCTTCCCTGTGTTTCTTCTCTCTTCGGCAAGCACTCACCCTCACAGCAGGACTTGGAAGGAAAGGGAAAAGCAGAGCCACCCATAGCTCCTTTTCCTCCTGCCTGCCTGACTTGCTAGTAAGCTGAAGGTACGGGGTGTTGATAGAGGGTGTGAGTATCAAGAAGTGAAATGAAGGGGAGCCTGGGGGGCTCAGTCAGTTAAGCGTCTGCCTTTGGCTCAGGTCATGATCCCAGGGTCCTGGGATGGAGTCCCATGTCAGGCTCTCTGCTCTGCGGGGAGCCTGCTTCTCCTCTCTGCCCCTCCCCCTGCTTATGCCCGCTCTGTTTCTCTGTCAAATAAATAAATAAAATCTTAAAAAAAAAAAAAAGAAGTGAAATGGAAACAGTTGAGTTAGTTTGGTGCAGCGTTTCCACTGTGCTGGTGAGAACAGAATACACTCGCACCAGCTCAGAGCTACAGATCGTGCAACTTCAGTGGTTTCCACACGCACTTACATTCTCATTTCAAACCGTCAACGTACAGCATAATGATGACCAATAAAACTCATGCTATATTTTAATTCTTTAAACACTTAGAACAGCATTCAAGAGCAAATTAAAAAAACCCACCATGACACGTTGGGAGAGAGATCGCAGAAGAAAGGAAACGGTTTCTGTTTTAGAACCCAGAACTGTACTTTTTATTTTGTGCACGAGGCATCCCACGTGTTCTCTGTGTGGTGGATCTGGTATGTTCTGCAGCTCTGCCTGCTGGGGGTGCTGACTGAGGTCGGAGACAGATTCCCTGTATTCTTCAAAGACACGCAGGGCATCCATGGAGTCTGTAGGCCAGCAAGACCCTAGAAGAATACGTTCGAATATTCCGTATGATGGCTCACTTCTGTCTCTTGTATGTCTTAAGAGCAGAGTCAGAGACAAGCCAAGGTATTGATTTTCTCAGCCCTCAGGGCTGTGGGCCTGGCCAAACCTTGTCAAAATCTCTAGGCAGGGCCTCTCTGCACTCAAGCGGTCTCAGGTATTGCCATCAGAATGCCACACGTTATGGAGGGGAAGTTGCCCTAGAGAGGTCCAGCTGTGGGTCGGATCAAAAGACTTTTTAAAAATCTATGTAATCTCCTCTCAGAGAGGAGGCTAGAAGACTACCCCTTCTCTAAAATGGATGTGACTTCCCCTCAGAACCACTGCGGTGTTACCAGCATTGGTCGGAGCCTGCTGAGAGGGGAGAGTGTCAAGTAAGCAATTCTTTTTTTGGTTTGATTTACATGTATGGTGAAGTGACAACCACAACAGGCACAGCTGCCTGCCATCTTGTCATGTAGATGCAATCAAAAGAAAAAAAGAAAGGAAATAGTTTTCTCTCCTTGGGCTGAGAACACTTAGGATTTCCTCTCTTCACAAGTCTGCTCTGTACCATGCACCGGTGTTAGCTAGAGGCAAGTGTACATTCTACCCTAGTACTTACTTAGAACGGAAGTTTCGACATTTTGACCACTTTTCTCCACTTCTCCCTCTCACCCTCCATCTCTGCTAACCACAAGCCTGAGCTCTGTTTCTATGAGTTTGGTTTTGTTTTGGTGTTTTAGATTCCACATATAAGTGAGATCATACAGTATTTGTCTTTCTCCGTCTGCTGTATTTCACTTAGCGTCACGCGGTTGAGATCCAACCATGTTGTTGCAAACAGTAGGATTTCCTTGTTTTGCTTTATGGCTGAAGGATATCTTCTGCTACAGATATACCATAACTGCTTCATGCATTTATCCACCAAAGGACACTTACGTTGTTTTCATGTCTTGGCTATTATAAATAATGCTGCTAAGAACATGTGGGTGCAGATACTTCTTTGAGTTCGTGTGTCTGTTGTCTTTGGATACATTTGCAGAAGTGGGATGGCTGGATTATATGATAGCTTTATTTTTCATTTTTTTGAGGCTGCTTCGTACTGTTTTTCATAGTGGCCGCACCAATTTATAATCACCCCTGCAGTGCACAAGGACTCCCCTCTCTCCACATCCACACAGGCATCTATTATCTTTTGTCTTTTTGATGATAGTCATTCAGGCAGGTAGGAAATGTCTCATTGTGCTTTCAATTTACATTTCCCTAATGACAGTGATCTTGAGCATCTTTTCAAGTACCTATTGGCTTTTCACAGATCTTTTTTGGAGAAACAGGTCTTTTGCCATTTTTAAATTGAATTTTTTTTTTTTTGGGTGTGTGTCTGGGGGTTTGCTATTGAGTTGTATGAGTTCTTTATATGTTTCGGATATTAATCCCTTATCAGATACATGGTTTGCAAGTATTTTTTCCCATTCTCTAAGTTTAGGTTGTCTTTTTACTGTGTCGATGGTTTCTTTTGCTGTGCAGAAGCTTTTTAGTTTAATAGAGTCTCACTTGTTTAGTTTTTATTTTGTCACTTGTGTTTTAGGTGTCATATCCAAAAAATCATTGCCAAGACCCATGTCAAGGAGTTTTTTCCCCATTCTCTTCTAGGAGTTTCATGGTTTCATGTTTAACATTAAGTCTTTAATCCATTTTGAGTTAATTTTTGTGAGTGGTGCAAGATATGGACCCAGTTTCATTCTTTTACATGCTAAAATCCAATTATCCCACCCTTATTTATTAAAGAAGAGACTTTCTTTTCTTGACTATCCTTGGCTCCCTTTAAAAATAGTAGTTGACTGCATATGCTTGAATTTATTTCTGGGCTCTCAATACTGTTCCACTGATCTATTTGCCTGTTTTTATGCCAGTGACATACTATTTTGATGACTATAGATTTATAGAAAAGCTTGAAATCAGGAAGTATGATGCCTCCTGCTTTGTTCTTCTTTTTCAGGATTTCTTTGGCAACTTGGGGCTTTTTAAAATTCTATATAAATTCTAGGAGTGCTTTTCTACTTTTGTAAAAAATGCCATTGGAATCTTGATAGGGATTACATTGAATTTATAGATGGCTTTTAGTGGTATTGACATTTTAATAATATCAATTCTTCCAATTCATGAACATGGGATACCTTTCCATTTATTTTGTTTTCTTTGATTTTTTTCATTACTGTCTTGTAGTTTTCAGTGTATAGATCTTTTACCTCCTTAGTTAAATTTATTCCTAAGTATGTTATTGGTTTCAATACCATTGTAAATGGGATTGATTTCTTTCTCAAAAATTTCATTGTTAATGTACAGAGATGCTACCAAATTTTTAATGTTAATCTCGTATCTTACAACTTTATTGAATCCATTGATTAGCTCTAACAGTTTTTTGGGTGAGTCATTAGAAGTTTCTGTAAGTAAAATCATGTTGCCTGCAAATAGAGACAGTTTTACTTCTTCCTTTCCAATTCTGATACATTTACTTCTTTTTCTTACCTGATTGCTCTAGCTAAGACTTCTAGTACTAAGCTGAAGAGGAGTGGTGAGAGTGGGCACCCTTGTCTTGCTCCCAGCCTTAGAGGAAAATCTTTCATCCTTTAACCATTGAGTACGATGTTAGCTGTGGGCTCCTCAACATTATTACTAATTGTTATTGTTACCAACGGTTATTATGAGATGTTGAGATGTGTTCTTTTTATGCCTATTTTGTGAAGAGTTTTTATCACGAATGGATGAATGGATGTTTGGATTTTGTCAAATGCTTTTTTTTTTTTTTTTGCATTTTTTGAGATGGCCTATGATTCCTTTCTTTCAGTTTATTAATGTATCACATTGGTTGATTTGCATATGTTGAACCATCCTTGCAGGGATAGATTTCCTTTGATCATGGTGAATGATCCTTTTAACGTGCTGCTGAGTTTGGTGTGCTAGTATTTGGTTGAGAATTTTTGCATCTGTATTCATCAGGGATCTTGGCCTATAGTTTTCCTTTCTAGTAGTGTGTTTTTCTGGTTTTGGTATCGGGATGATACTCATAAAATGAGTTTGGGAGTGTTCCTTCCTCTTTGATTTTTTGGAAGAGTTTGAGGATTGGTGTTAATTTTTCTTTAAATGTTTAATAAAATCCACCAGGGAGGCCATCTGGTCCTGAGCTGAAGTAAGCGATTTTGATGATACAGTTGATTCTTGTAATTCATGGTAGATATGTACTACAAAGTGGCAGCAAACCCTGAATTAGCGAAAACTGAATTATTACCTCGGGGGGACTACAAGCCCCTGGCCACAACATTTTCATCAACCAATCAATATGCAGTTTTGTTTTATGTGTGTTTCTGTGTCGAGACATCTTATTCAATATAAATTGTTGATTCATTAACATCGAACTCACAGTCCAGAACACTACAATGCCTGAATGAAGCTTACCTAACACACGTATTTTCTCTATTAGACACATCAAAGATTTCTGGAGTGTAGGATTGCCACATAGCCCTTCAGCACCATGCAGCGGAGCCATTTAAACAGCAAAATCACCAACAAAAAGCACACAAATGTGAAAACACAGCATCAAATAGACTGTGAAAAGGACACTTATTTTTAGTAGGAGAGCTGATATGAAAAAGCAGAATGTGGCCTTGTCTGGCCTCACCTGGGACACGAGTGTCCGCGACTCAGTGTTTTCACTGCTTTGTGCATACACACGTCCGTAAACAACCGTGGAAGCACTTCCGTGTGAATTTGGGGATTACAGCAAATTTTAGCAAGTAGGCAAATTTGCAAATAATGCAATGGGCAAATCGCGAGGGTCAATTGTGCAGAGGAGAAAGGGCAAAAACACCAGTTATGTACTCAATTCTGGTATTTAATATAGGATTCCAAGCTGACAGATTTTGCTGTCTTCACGGGAAAAAATGCCAAAGAAAGCGAAAAGATACACCGCACGCAGTGCGAGGGCGGCGCGGCACGCCCATTCCATCCAGTTCTTGTGAGGCCGAAGTTCAGAGCAGAGCAGATGAGGGGTGTCGTCCTTGCTGTCCTCGCGACTGCTGCCAAGCCCCTCCGTAAGATTAGGTCTAACTAGGCACGGGTAGATTTATCACAGAGGGGCGAGGTGCATGCAACAATGAGAAAGACTGTTCCAGAGTTAGCTCCTCGGGTTGGTCTCGGCGCTGAACACACAGGAGGCCTCCTGTAACGGCCTGGAGAGAAAGCAAGTTTGAGTTGCCGGGCTCCTCCGGTAAGCTCTGGATTTGTGGGTAAGGACTTCGCGGGGATTCGGAATCCTAGGGACCAGGAGGGAGGTTTAAGGGTTCAGGTGCTCACCTTTTCGGTGGTTTGAGAGAGCAATGCGCACACTGGCTTGGGGGAGGGAGATTTCGGCTCTCAGGCTGTCTCCGACAGCCGCTGTGTGCTGGTGAGCGCGGCCTCGGGACGAGCGCGGCCTCGGGACGGGAGGAGCACGGCCTTGGGACGAGCACGGCCTGGGACCATGCGAGGAATTCGCAGGGGCGAAGCGGCTCGCGCTCCGTGGTGAAGCCGGCCCCTCTCCTGCAGCCTGACTTCGGCAGTTCTCACAATTTTGTCTCCTTGCGTGAGAAGGCAGATCTGAGGCCACTCCCAGAAGCCCGGGGGCTAAAAGATAGCAGAGGGAAGCACCCCCCTGCCCCCTGCCCCTCCTCTTCCTCCCCCTCCCCCCGGGCCACAGATGGATGATTTTGCTGTTTTTTTCTCGCTCACTGCCCTGACCCTCCCTTGCACTTGAGCTTTTCCGCATTTGGATCGTCCTATCCTGAAATACAAAAAGACTTCTTAATAACAGCAATAAGGCACATTCAGAGGGAAATGAGAGGCCCAAGGATTTCGGGGTACTTAACTCTTTCCCTTTTTTCATGCTTTACAACTGTGATTAACTCAGCCCAGACCACCCTCCTCCATTGCTTATTGCTCAATTAAGAAACATCTCAGAATTTTCTCCCTATTAGTTTCAGGCAGATTAGAAGGGAAAAATATTTTAACAGATGCTAAAGAGTCTTTCCAATGGTTTGAAGATTAGGAGAATGCCTTTTATAGAGCTCCCAAAGTGTTCCCTGGCTGCTTCTGCCGGAGTTGAAAAGAATTTAGTGGCTGAGTACTTAATGAAAAGCCAAGACGCTCTGACAAGGAACTCCTGGGCAAGCATTACCCCGGCTCCAAAGAGTTATTGCAAATTAAATTTTATCCTTGTCCTTTATGATCTATATCAGGCAGCAGGTGTAACAACAAGATTGAATTTTCTTGTCTTACACTGTTAATAAAAGCACCCACTCATTAATATATGTGCCAGCAGGAAATATGACATGGTGTGCTCCAGTGGGAAAGCCGGATATAGCACTGGCAACTTTGTAGACAAAAGGCAGGGTAAATACAATTTGAGTTTGGGGACGGGGTAATTACTGTTGCCATCTGGTAACACATTCTTTATCGGAACTCAAACCTCTTACGTGTTTTCAGTGCTTTTGGGGCATCTTGCTAGGCAGCCTAATAAAAGATTACTTTTTAAACGTTACCTTGAAACCTTTTCAAGACTGCCTTTGTCTAACAACACAATAGGACATCTGGCAGGGTTGCCATCACCCTAAAGCAAAATCTTTTAATAGTGTTTATTAAGTACTTTCTGAAGATGCATGATCACCAACATGAGTTGGTGTTAATAGAGAGTCATTAGCTCAGTCGTCAATATTTGTGGAAAAGGCAGGCTCAGCAAGAAGAACATAATGAATGTAAAACAAATACAAAACACAACATCCCCGCAGCGTGCTCCTTCCCCTGATGGATGGGAACACCGCATTTCACAGTCTAGCTCCTTGGCCGTTTGCACTTGAGCCTTGTCTCTGAAATATCTGGCTTGAAATAGCATGAGCGAAACAAGCACAAGGAACACAGCAGCTAAAGCGAGCCTTATGGGGAGAAATGGTATTTACTTTAATGACCGTGGCTTAGGAAATTGCCATATTCCACACTGGGTTAATACCGGCTTGGCGGAGTGGAGAGTGAACGGCCGTCATGCTAAGAGCAGGGAAGAAATGTCAAGCACCTTCTTCTAGTTGTCACTGAAACATCAGATCTCTCCTTTCCCCCACCTCCTGCTCCTTCCCCTATCCCACAGCCCAGAGCACTAGAGCGAGGTAAGAAAAGAATTGTGATAAGGGTAATTTGGCAGCTGGGAAGGTGTTTTTTCTGATAGCACTCTAGATAATGGAGTGCTGTACATAGGATAATAAATAGAAGGGGTAGGATTATAAAGCTGTAATTCAGTCAAGAGGTTAGATGATCTCATGAATAGTGCAAAGCCACTATGGTTTATCTTGATGTCACCCAGACTTTAAGATTGAATGAGAACTTTGCGAGTCAATATTTTGCCTTGTTTGTTTCTGTGGAGTATAGGGAATTGGGGAAGAAAACCCAGATCTCCATATGATCAATTATTCTAATCCATATATATTTATATGCCATACATATGGCTTTAAGTCTATCCTCCTAGAGCTATGTACGCATTTTCCCCAGACCCCAGGGTATGTGCAGGAAACACAATTTTTAAAATCTTGGCAGAGTAAAAGCATATATGGAAATGAGATGATCGTTGACGATTTTTCACATACTTTGCCTGCAGTGGAGCCCCCACCAGATCATTATTTCCAGAAGGTAGCCTCCCTCCTTCCTTTCTGTTCCTGCACAGCCTCTATTCATTCAGAGCTGTGTGCCTCGTCAAGGAACCACACCGTTTCCAGCTCTGGTGATTTCAGTCTTTTTCTTTTTTCCTTTTTTTCTGTTATTGAGATATAATTGACATGTAACATTGCCTAAGTCTAAGATGTACGTCACGTTGACTTGATACAATTATATATTGCAAAATGGTGACCATTTTATACAGCATTAGCCTACACCTTCACCTTACCACATTCCTTCTTTCAGAGGTGACAACATTTAAGCTTTACTCTCGTAGCACTTTCACATATATGATGCAGTATTAACTACATTAGATCCCCAGAATTTATTTATCTTATAACCGGGTTATCTTAGATCTTTGACCAGCGCCTTCCCATTTGCCCCAGCCCCTGGTAACCACCATTCTACTCTCTGTTTCTATCAGTTCAACTTTATTAGATTCCGCATATGTGATCTCGTACCTTATCTGTCTTTCTCCAACTTATTTCACTTAGCCTAAAGCCCTCAAGGTCCATCCACATGATCACAAATCATAGGTTTCTTCTTTTCTCACAGCTGAATGATAGTCCGTTGTGTAAATATACACCACGCCTCCTTTATCCATTCATCTGTTGGCGGACAATTCCATATCTCGGCAGTTGTCAGTAATGATTTCAGTATTTTTAAAAGCCTCTTCTAATTTCTAGCTATGTGGGACTTTGGGGAGTCATTTAGCTAACCTGTGCCTTGGTTTCCTCATCTGTCTTCATTAGGACAATAATAGTACCTACTTTTTAAAAGAATATTTTATTTGTAGAATAAAATGACTTAATATATGGGAAAGGCTTAGAACAATTCCTAGGCATTGTTATTATTGGTGTTGGTCTTGTTACTATTTTTTAGTATGTGCTATTATTTTCTCCTAGAGGAGAGGGAATATGTCTTGATCGATTGATTATATGTCTTCCCATATATATATATATCGTAGTATAAATATATGAACTCAATTTAGATGGCTGCTAGATTTTGCAAGTCTCGTATTTTTTTTTTTTTTTTGTATAATGTTTTCAATTCTAATGGAAACCTTCATCTCTGTTTTGTGGACAGTGCAAATTTACACATTTATGCCCAACCGTTCTTTAAAGAATATCTTTAAGAATAAGTGCTTCTGCAAAAATGGAGCTTGAGGAACCCTTTGAAGGGCTGAGTGACTTAATCAAAGAATAAGTTCCTTTCTGCCAATGGCCTTCAATCTAAGAGGTATCTTTTTATATGTTGGGTATCAGCAGGTGGCACTTTTTTGTATCACACTGTTTTCCCTCCGGAACATGGCGTCCTAGACGTTCAGTGGAACAGTGCATGATTTTATAAATCCAAAGTAGGAATCAATTGGAAAGTATTGCAAGTAGTTTGTTAGAAATAAGAACTGAATGAGTAAAACCGATGAATGACTGTAAGTTGGAATGAACTCCTTGGTAGCTCTATGATGTCTTGCACTCTCGTGTGCTCATTTCAGTGGCAGAGAAAAGATGGGGTTGCATTTAACACATAGGAAATTATCGGAACCACTCCATCGGAACATCATGTGACTTGCATGATAGGGCAGGAGAAGGGTTGAGAAAGCTGATCTAGATGGCCAAGTCAGCAACAGTGGTCAAGACATTGATTGTGCGTGTGACTCAAAACGCAAAAGAAAGTGATTGTAGTTGTTATGGGGCTGCTAAGATCAGCAAATGAAGAAAACATGCCTTAAATCATAGGTTTCTAGCAGCAGCTAATGGAACCAAAGTACAACTTCCGGGGCACCCCAATTGACATATCCAGTGAAATTGCTGAAAGCAAGAGGAGTCACCTGGGATCACGTTCCAAGTATGGTCCATTTTGAGAGGAAAGCTGGCTAGTGTTTAGAGCTGGACATTTGTGAGTTGGGATTATAGCGTCTTTGACAATGTCAGAGTCGTCTTTGGATTTTTGATTCTGATTCCAGATGTTTTTCAATACAAGTAGGCAGGGATTTAAGTCAGAAGTTTAGTTGCACATAACATTACCCAGTATTTCTTTGGCTGGGTGGATATTTTGAAAAATTATAAGGTGTCATATGTGTTCATGTGTTAATTGATCTTTGGATAGCCATGTTCATACATGGGATGGCCATATAATTTATCATTCAAACCAGGAACACTCTGGAGGGTGAAAGAGGTACTGTTAATTGTCATATTGAGAAAACAGATACAACTGGACTATCTCAGACGATTTGGGACAAACAGACTTCTTATTTATGCCTTGTGAGGGGAGAAGAGTATTTATCCATTCAACGTACCATAGTTCCTCTGTGATTTCTTTTTTTTTTTTTCATTTCTTTTATCTTTTGCTAACCAGTTCTCTTTCCACAGCATTCCTTTGCCTATTTCTTCACTCCCGCGGTGGTTAGTGGAAGCCTTTATCCCCACACTCATCATAGTGATTGTACAGTCAGCCACTACGAATTTGTTTGGTATTCCTGCCCTGATACTGACCCTGGACTTCTTGGGAACAGGGCACATGTATTCTGATTTATTTACTTATTTATCTTTATCATGGTAAAAAACACATAGCATAAAGCTTACCATCTTAATAATTTTAAGGGTACAGTACTGTAGCGTTAACTCGATGTACATTGTTGTGCAACAGACCTTTAGAACCTTCCTTATCGCAAAATTCAAACTCTGTATTCATTGAACAACAACTCTCCTTTGCCCTTCCCCAACCTCTGGCAACCAGCATTCCATTTCCTGTTCCTAAGAGCCTGACAGAGTTAGATGCCGCAGAAAAGTAGAATCGTGCAGTATTCATCTTTTTGTGACTGGCCCATTTCACTTAGCATAATATCCTCAAGTTATCTGTGTTGTAGCGTATGACAGGATTTCCTTCATTTTCTTTCTTTCTTTTTTTTAAATTTAAATTCAGTTAGCTAACACACAGTACATCATTAGTTTTTGATGTAGTGTTCAACGATTAGTTGCATATAATACCCAGTGCTCATCACACCACGTGCCCTCCTTAATGCCCATCACCCGCTTACCCCAACCCCCACCCACCTCCCCTTCCGAAACCCTCAGTTTGTTTCCCAGAGTCAAGAGTCTCTCATGGTTTGTCTCCCTCTCTGATTTCTTCCCATTCAGTTTTTCCTTCTTTTTTAAGGCTGACCAGGATTCTGCTGTACGTATGTACCATATTGTTAAAATTATTCATTCATCCATTGATGGACACTTAGGTTGCATCTACCTCTTGGCTGTTGTGCATAATGCTGCAACGAACACGGGAGTGTTAATATTTCTTCAAGATCCTGTTCTCAATTCTGGTTGGTATTGCTGAGTCATATGATAATTCTATGTTTAGTTTTTTTAAGGAAAAAAACACACTCTTCTTCCACAGCGTTTCCCATGGTAGCTGTACCATTTTCCATTCCCACCAACAGTGCACAAGGATTCCAGCTTCCCTGCATCCTCGCCAATGTTGTTATTGTCCGTTTCTTTCTCTCTCTCTTTCTTTCTTTTTTTTTTTTGATAGCGGTCATCCTGCTGGGTGTGAGGTGATAGTTCACTGTGGTTTTGATTTTTCATTTCGCTGTTGATTAGTCATGTTGAACACCTTTTCATAGCTTGTTGGCCTTTCTCTGGAATTTCTTTTTAAGGACACTCATAGTGAAGGCTCAGGGATGGTCAGATAAATGGAAGAAGCATCATGTGTTTCAAATGGCACTGGATTTCTATTCTGTTCTCTTTCTTCATTTTACCTCCTCCATGTAAGCTTCATCACCCTCCCTGCTCACAAGGTACGAGGAGGGGAAAGATCATAGGATTGCTTCAAAGGAAGAAATATTTTGGATGTAATGGAAGTCTTTTTCATTTCTTTCCTAGAGAAATCGTTTTGCTTACACAGTTCTCATGGCTCATGCTGTCTATGGACATAATTCTTAATATAAGATTTTCTCTTTTACATTAAAAAAGAAAAAAGAGATCCCCAAGCTCAAAAACAAACAAAGGCATAGAACCTGGGTTTATCGTTGGCATGGAAAATTCACCTTAACAAGCTCATTCACAAGAAATGGTTCAAATAAAAACCAGTGGAATCAGTACTATGGCGCTAACAAACTTTTAATAAAACCGTTCCAGTGACGCTTCTTTGGCTCAATATAATTTGGGGACATCTAATTTTTCACGTGCAGGAACTCAGGCTGTGCTAATTCACAGTATGTGACTCAAGACCCAGAGATGAACTGGAAGACTGTTACGGTATGATTCTACCAGACGTGGGTTCCTGTGGCTGAGCTACTGGGCTGGTTCTGCAAATTAGCAAGAGGTTAATAAAAGCCCAAATGATTTACATCAGATCCTTTAAGATTTGGGTGGACTCGGTGTGGGACAAAGTAAAAGAAAAGAGGGAGAGAGTAGACAGAGAAGACCGTGGTAGCTTCTCCGATCTGTAAAATAAGGGTAGTAATTCCTGCCTACTTCATGGAGGTGTGGAAAAGATTATGGAAGAAAATGAATTTAAAGCTCCCTTTGGGGTGAAATGCTTTCTGTAAGAATAAAGCATTTTATATCTTGAGAGAGAAACAGAGTTTTGTAGACAAACTTTTCTCTGATTTGACATTCACCTAGCTTTATGAGATGTCTAAAGAGTACCTTTTTTAAGAGGGATAAAAATCTGTCATCAATAATCCCAGTTCTCTCGGGGAAGGAGGGCAGTGGTGTGAGGTGGGAATCCAACAATAAAAGGGGTCGTCAACTCCATGAGGAAGAAAGGCAGAAGGGTGCCCTGCGCTTTGGTCTTCACTGTGAAAACGATCACCAGTACTTTGATTCAGCTCGATCTTCAATGTCATAGACTTCACAAGCTTGTACAGTCCATTTAGTCCACAAAGCAGTTTGAATTGACTACTTGTTGGGTTGTTTTGATTTATGTTTAGGGTCCACTGACCACCTGAATGGATAAATAAGTGATAGAAAAGGCTAACGTATGGGAGGAATCCCTGAGAATCGGGTGTAGATGATTTGTCGTCTGTGAACATGATGTGTAAGCCAAATGGAGAAACAAAGGGAAAGCAGATTTGATACACATGTTCCTCCCTAGGCATCAAACTTTGGTTCATACTGGCCTTAAGTTCAAAACTATGCAAGACCCTGGAATCAGTAGTTTATTTACTTTGGATTTTAATTTTGAAAAAAAAAAAAAAACCAGAATGCAACCAAATGGTACATCATCTCAGAAAAAAATTTTAATATATATCCTCTGTGCAAGTAAACATCTATGGATTCCTGTTTCCACACTCATTGCCAAGTCTCAGAACACCCTTGGATAATTTTCTTTTTCTTTTCTTTTTTTTTTTTTTTTAAAGATTTTATTTATTTATTTGACAGAGAGAGACAGCCAGTGAGAGAGGGAACACAAGTAGGGGGAGGGGAGAGGAAGAAGCAGGCTCCCAGGGGAGCAGGGAGCCCGATGCGGGGCTCGATATCAGGACCCTGGGATCAGGCCCTGAGCTGAAGGCAGATGCTTAACAACTGAGTCACCCAGGCGCCCCTAATTTTCTTGTACTTATAATAAAACACCCAAATTATCCTTACATATTGCCACTTTCTGCCTAGTTATTACAGATCTCCGTTCCGTTCCTTTGGCCTCACCTAGGTGACTAGGCAAGTTAATTAAGCTCACTGTGATTCATTTTATTCAGTATAAAATGGGCATTATTATTCCTACATCATAGAAATCCTATAAAGATCAAGTACATAAAGACCTTAGCCTAGTTCCTTGCTAAAAGGTGCCTTAAAATACTCCTAAGGGCTACCAGCAGGGCTGCTGCTGTAGGGATGGATCCTTTTAGGGCTCTGGCTTTACTGGGTGGTAAAGGACCATGACCTTGGCCATTCAGCTTAATATGGGTGCCATTTAGCTCTTCACCCATCTCCCATCACCTGACAGCTCACTTACTAGTCCCCACACCAAAGACCGTTCCTGGACAGAGATCTTTGTATTTGCTTGCTCTCTGCCTGGAGCTCTCTGTACCCAGGTCTGCACATGGCTGTCTCTCTCCTGTCACGAGATCACAGCTCGAGTATCACCTAGGGAGCCTCTCCTGGAGAGAGTCTCCCCCTCCTCACTATCCCATTTTCTGTGTTAGTTCTTTCATGGCACCTCTCCATCTGATGTCATCTTGTGTATTATTTACTTGTGTGTTGTCTGTCTTTGCCTTACTAGGATGTAAGTTGTCTGAGAGCAGAAATCTTGGTGCCTGGGTCCAATACCCAGAACTATTTCTCATTACGCATCTTTTGAAAGAATGGATGACCATGATTGCCTAAGTCAAATTTTCCCTTTATTTTTAAAATCCACAGACACTCTTCCCCATTGAAGAGCAGATGGCTTTATAAGGTAAATATTCTAACACTTGCCTTGAATCAGTTTGTTTGTCTTTCTGCTTGTCTCCGAATGTGAGTACTCACAGGGTAAAATTTCCATTTTCTCGCTCTCCTTTATGTTTCAAGGTATGCAAGAGAATGAACTCCTTAAGCAAGCTATGAAGGCAGGCATCTAATTGCTCCTGGCTTTGCTGTGTACCCCATTTATGAGCCAACAAAATATGTTTGGCCATGTGTTTACATAAACAAATAAATATGTCTCTGGAATGGAATTGCATCCACACTACATGAATTGCGAGGGTCTGTTTGAATAGACAAACCTGTGGGTGCATCTTTCTAGCTCTTGAGCCGGAAACAATAATTCATGTCTAATTGTCACTACTTTACAAGTTGGTATTTTAGAAATTAATGCCATCTTTCATATTTGCAAGTGTATTTTGACTATACTTCAGTCCATTTATCCAAAGAGCAAATTAAAATAAATATTGTTGTTACCTGATAAAAGTCTCTGTGATGGTTTTATTTATTTTTTTCCCCCAAGACCATTTTGACGTTTTTTTCTTTCCATGAAATTGGGTTCAGTTGAATTCCAAATAAAATTTGTTATATTCTGGTTTTATATATGGAATTATCCTGAAGTTTCTTAATTCTTTTGTAGAAATCACTTTTCTCATTTGAAACCAAAATAGTAATAATGTGAAGTAAATTAAAATATTGCTTATGGTTAAACATTGTAGTCTTGATAACTTTATTTATATGGTTTCCTTTATTTAAAAGAGCATTCTTGAAATAAGTGATGTATTTGTAGTAATCGTGGTTAATTGTGGTAAAGAATGAATAATTTCCAGCTGGTGGTTTTGATAACCAGTGATCAGCACCTCGAGCAGATTTAGCACAGAGTAGGAGTTTAATAAATATCTGTTAAATGAATCTTCCGCATGTCATACAATAGTCACCATTCCTGGTGGCATGGAAACTTTCAGAAATAGAAAAATCAATGCAATTTGCTGGATTTGGAAATGGTTAGTCTTTTCACATATTATCTTATTTTTCTCACCTCAGTGCTAAAGTATTGACATCAGTTCTCAAGCCATTGAATTTTATCTTAGAGAAGAAACCAATACAAAAGGAGAGAGAGAGAGAGAGAGTATCTTCCAGACACATTTGGAAAGCTCTTAAATGTTCCAAAGTTCTAAAAGTTCATGATTTCAAAAGCCAAGTGTATTTAGGTGAGCGGTGCTGATTTAATCTATGGTTCTTTCTCTTTCTTTTAATATTGCAGTTTCGAAAAAGGTCTCAAACACAGAGAAATTCAAAAACTCTGAAATGTACACTATGACAATAATTAAGAAAATGCAGAAAGGGCACTGGTAGATTTTTAAAAACTATTTTAATACAAGATTAATAGCAATTTTCTATCCAAATCAGAAATGAAAAATCTTAACCCAAGTAATATTCATTTGACAGTCACATAAAACTTTAGGTTTGATTGGTGCACACATTTGTCCTGCGTATATATTATGCATATGCACACAGAGACCTCACCGTTATCCCTCTTCAGATGTCTTCTCATGGAAGTACCTCCTTACAAGGCAACTCAACTACTCAACTTTGAATGAGGTTCAAATAGCCCCAGGCTAGGCTGAGTCCCAGCCGTAGCAAACCGTGATGCAGTGAGGCTCTAGAATGCATACAAATCAATACTCTATTTGTATAACTTGGCCTGAAACTAAACACTGGCTAATGTCTCCACCAAGGAGAAACACGTTGCAAATGTATAAGTTATGGTCTCCTTTACTCTTCTCTTTGCAAGGCTAAACTGCTCCCCTCGCTCCCCCCACACACCCTCTTTTAAGTTAAAAGTCAGGTCTATTAGTGACTGGGAGTAAATAAGAATGAGCTTGTATTTCTGCAAGTTTTGGATAAGTCAAAACTTACATTTGCTAACACTCCCACCTTTAATCAAACCACCTGATAATTAGCCTTGCAAAGAGAAGCAATCAAAGAATCACAACTCAGGAATTTGCTAAGTTTCTATTCCTCCTTGGGGACTTTAGTTGGTGTTCAGTGTGTAGCCAAAACATGTATGTAATGGCTAAAGCATTAAAGTAGGCTAATGTCTGCAGCAGGGAATATGCATTAAATATCAGGGTTCTGTGTCCAATAATATTTTCAATGTGTTTGATTTATAGAATGTTACTTTCATAATTACTACTTAATAGTGTTCTTCAGTGTAGACAAAGTAGCATTTCCTATCCCTTACAATGAAAGTGGGTAATACCAGTTCCTTCTCTGGGTAGATCACCATAAGGGAGTCCGATCGCTAGTGCTAACGTTGTTCTATGACGGCGGTCAATAAAGTACTCACATGATCTTCGTTAAGGTGACAGAAGGCTGTCATGGTTACCCTTCAGTACAGAACTGTAAGCAGAGCTCTAATTCATGGATTTGCAATTCATTCTTCTCTGCTAAAGACTTTAGCCCCTGTTTATACTTTTGTTATAACATATACAAAGTATAATATACACCAGTTACAGACGTGTATTTCTGTTAGAAAAATACATATTATAACTAAAGAACATGTAAAGAGAGGCACTTCAATAAAGCTAAGTGTTTGCGGTCATGAGCGTCACCCAACAATTTCTAGTGTCTGATTTCAGTGAGCCCATTCCTCCCTTCTCCTAACAGAGGCTGTGATGTGATTAGAGAATTTAGGGGAAGTCAAAGCAAACAAGGGCAGATAGGGAGATATAACGGAGTATCGTTTCATCCCCAATTGCTAGGTTGAGACAAGACAAATTAATGTGGCAGGGGGGGGGCAGGAGAGAGGAGGAATGCTGAAATTCTTACTGAAATGGGAGAACTAGATTAAACTGATTCCCTTAGGGCAGAAAACAAGTCTCATGTTACATTGGTCTGAAAATCATACAACACAGATGATGATAAAAACTAGGAAGTGCAATTTGATTAATATTCGGACCACATCCATGCAGGGGACGAATGTTGTGGCATCATTAACAGACAGTCATTTCAGCTCTCTGCCCAGCTCGTATGGATCACTGTAGCTCACCAATATGAGTAATACCGATCCTGAAGGTGTTGAAACGAATGAAGCAGGCGTTTATCAATATCTGTGTGTTTAGTGTGTATGGAGCATGGGTTCACATTCATTAATACAATGTGTATTCATACACATGCACAAAGCCTTTTGGGGTTGAAAGCACAAAGGAAACAAGGCATTCTGATCTATTTCACGGAAGACAAAGCAGAAATATTGAAAAAAAGGAAAGACTTGGAGTTTAAAGCCATAAAAACAAGTTATTACTCAACTATTCTGGAAAATCAAGGTTGCTTTAATTTGCATTGCACCGTAATTATTGGAGAAAGACAAAACTGATTTCTGAACATACAACGGAATGGGCAACGCAAATGACTCATAGAGACGTTTTGCGTGTAATTGGTGATAGGAAGCCGAAGTTTGGCAGTGAAATGGATGGTTTTCTAGAAGTATGCAATGCTGAATTAGATTAGGTGTTAATTAATAAAGATTTAAATGAAAAGATGCCACAAAGTCTCTCAGAATCCTACTTTTTATATTTCCTTAGGCATAAAATAGCAATAGATGCTTCTAAATACTTTGCAGTTTTGCAAAAGTGCTCAAATATACGGAATACTATTGTGCCGCGTGTGTTCTACTAAATCAATAACTAATTAAAATTTTGATGAGAGCGAAGATCGAAAAATACCATTTACATGCCATTTCTGCCAATGGGTTAAATAAAATGTGACTGGCATACGATGGTGTCTTGAAACGTTACTTTTCCCAACCCCAGATCATCATAAAAACCAAGAAACACATGGAGAGCCAACTGTATGAACACAGCCCCAGTTTGGTTTATTCGGCTTCTCTCTACCATGGGGAGCAGAGGGCCTGGCTTTGGTACACTTGGAGGGTCAGTTAGGCTTGTGGCTCTAAAGGGGCCTCTTGAGTTAGGTCCTATGTCCAAGTGCCAAGCGGGAATCCTAGGCTGAAGGCGTACGTAGAAGCAAGGGTTTTGCGTGTATACCACATTCTATATGTTTCCATCACCAGGACAGTCCTGCACACCCATGGCTCCCCCCACGAGCCCGGTACCGTCTGGGGCACCCAGGAGAAAGCACGCTCATGCAAAAAAAGGGTGTGCCCTGGCAAACTTTTAAGAAACGGACAGTTAGATACGTAAAAAGTTCTCTTTCTTGATTCTTGGTGCTCACAGGTCGTTGAGGAATCCCTTCTCTGAGCAGCACAAAACAAGAAGAGGTGGTTGACAAAACATTTTCGTTACAAAGGTGTGTCAACCCTGAGCTTGGAATTAAGAAGTTAAAATCTGTGATTTATATATATAGAGATATAAAAATAGATGATCATACTAAGACTAAAAAAGTGAAAGAAATCTCCATGTCAATACTATATATATATATATTTTTTGTCTTGACGGTTTTTGTTGTGAGTTATTTTGTAAGAGAATGCCCTTGTGACGCAGAAACCAATTGACACAAAGCAAACCGTTAAACATGAAAACTCACTTATGGATCTAATTGCTTGTAAGTTCATTAAAAGAACTCTTATTCTGGGACAGTAATGAGCACGGGGGCAGAAACATCGAATGAATGTCCAACCTGTGGCTAAAGCAAAGCCACTGTATCATTGAAGATTATTTTCCATTCAGACCCTTAAGGAGGATGAATTGATGGGAGCATCTGCTAGTCACTGGAGATGACGAGAAAAATCTGTGCCAATTGGATACAGGGGACAGACATTAAGAGAATTAAGGAAAATGGTGCCATCGTTGAAATTGGAATTGGGCAAGGTGAGAGAGAGGTGCTGGGTCGTGGCGATTTTACTCTCGTGTTAACGATGGAGTTCTAAATTTAGTAACAGCATCCCCAAATCAGTTTGGTATTGTGTGGGGAGAGCGTAAGACGATACCTCCAAGACAACACTGTATTTTCACCACATTAAAAAAAAAATCTCAAACTCTCTCCCCCCAAAGCATTTTGCAAACCTGATTTACCCCAGAAAAGCTTACACTGGGAGTCGGCTGGCAATGCTGAACTTACAGTGTTAAAGCTCTTTTATTTTTCTCTCCTATTGGTTCCTTTGTTGAAAATGCAGTTGTCTTGGGGTTTGGCCTGATTTTACAAGGAAAATTATTTCCTTCCTGCCTTTTTTTTTTTTTAAATGGGGAAAAAAAAACCTCACAACTTGAGATTCCTTTACTTCTGCAGCATAAAAGCAAATGAAGGTAAGAAAATCTCCTGGTACGAAAGATTTGAGTAAGAATTCTCTAGAATAAACAAGGTCCCCACAGAGAGCTGAAGGAAAGAGGAAGCAGTCCAGTCTGGCACCCAGTACTCTTTGGGCAAACAGAAAGGGAGGCAGAGTGCAGTACTGTCTCTTCTCATAGAAAACGGTTAAGTTTTTGTGGCACGGTCCATTGTCCAAGAGTGTAAGAAAAGAAGTGAGTTGGCCATTCAGATAGCTAAAATGCAGTTTCATCTGACCAAAAACCCAGGATTATCTGCACAGTCTCTGCAGTGCCAGGACAATGCAGACCAGAGATCCTGAGAGCAGGGAGTGGCCGAGCTGGGCTGCCGAAGATTCCACCTCTCTCCGGTCGGGGTCCACCGCGGGGGCCTCTGTGGTGACAAACTCAAACTCCGTGGGGCACACGTCATCCATGCACCCACTGCCACTCCCTGAGCCGCTGGATTCATCGCCTGGTGTGGGCAGATTGAAAAAGAAAGTTAGACCAGGACTGGGAAGGAGTGGGGGCACCCACCAGATTTGGGTCTGGGGTGGAAGGGGACATCCTCCCCACCCCTACCCCAGCGGGTTTGTTTTCAGCAGGCAGGTTTGCGATGGGCGGGCAGACCCGACCAAAATAGATGTCTGAGAAGCAGTGTTAACTGACATCCGGTTACCCAACTGAAGAAACCTATGAATCCTAGACCCGACGAGGGGACATACCTACCGTCTTGGCATTCGAGAGGTATTTCTTATTCTGGCTACTGTTCAAATTGCTTTGAGAAATTCTGTCCCTTGATCTTTCTGTACCTTGGGGCCATTGTTCTCAGCAGATATCATGCTTTGGTAAAGGATTTTGAAATGATGTTTAAAGTAAACGAACACAGCTAAGTAAGCAACATGAGGAAGAACAGCATGTAGTTGTGAAAGGCACATATTATTACGACTTTTGGCTACTTGATTCCACCTTTGTTCACCTCAAACAGTGAGGATGAGCTCCGTCTCAACCAACGTCTCCCTCTGACCCCGGGGTAGGTGACTATGGCCAGCAGCTTGTATGGGTCTGGACCATAACTCAAGAATGGTTTTTATATTTTCAAGCGTTTGAAAACAGAAGAAGAGTAGTTTGTGATGTATGAGTAGGGTGCGTGCGAAATCTAAGCCTTAGTGACCAGGGACGAGGTTATATTGGAACACACCACGCCCCTCTTTCTGCAATGTCTCGTTCTGCACTCAGGTATGGCCCTCAACGCTGAACATATTTAATATCTGGCTCTTGACGGAGAGGTTTGCCATTCCCTGCTTGAAAGCAACACCCAGGTGCCCACCTTGTATGTCCTGTTAGCATGGCGTCTTCCCACTTGCCCGCCATGCCTTCTGGGACTGTTCTACTCCCACTTCTCACCGCTTGGTTCCTTCCTGTTTCACAAACCCTGTGTCTCAGACCTGGTCCCAGTTCAGTCTCCATCAATTTCTAGCGGTGTGAAAGTACTTATCACCATTTGCAATTGTGGTATTAACTTCTTGTTCTCTTGTGCCCCCTGTGAGAATGTACACTTGTGGAGGGGAGAGGCTTTGTGGGATGTATACCGTTCACTTCTGCACCCCATCGCCTTTAACAACGGTCCCTGGCATATAGCAGGTGCACAAAAATTACTTGCTCAATAATTAAATGTGCCTTGGGAAGTTTCCTTAACTTCTGTCTGTTTCCTTGTCTCCCCAGATCCAGACAATAGCACTTACATGCAGAGTAGAGTATGTGTGAAGCCGCCCTGGTGAAAGGTGTGAGGGCACCAAGCCCAGCGCTTGCCGTGATGCCTGATGGGGAGAAAACCACGTGGTTCCTACAGCTAAGCAGACCTAGATTTTAACCTGCTGTTTTTTCTTTAAGTGAACAAGGGCAAGCCAGTTAGCCTCACTGTGGCTGTGCTTCCTCAGCTGTAAAAATGAGAATATTCCTATCTGTTTCACAGGATCGTTAGGGGGTGTAAGTGAAATAATGTGCCTGGGAGGACTGAGGGAACTGTAAACGTGGTAATGACATTTACTATTTCTCCCACTTGCTCAAGGGTTCACTCAATAGACCGGAATTCCTCCCTGTTGGCCTGAAACACGGATGCTCTTGCTGAGCTGCCCTGGCATACCAGCGCCATCTTGGTGCAGCCAAAGTAATGCAGGGTCTCTTCTTCTGTCCCCTTGAACAAGCAAGGCACAAAGCAGCACAATTCTTTTTTTTTTTTTTTCAGATGGGACATCTAAATACCAGGTAAGATCACTTGAATACACTATGCCAGGTTCTTAACATTTTCTCGGATTTATCTTTAGTGGCCTTTACAAGGGGGAAAATGCCCATTAATTAAATTCAGAGATACCAGGAGTGCTAAGGGAATTGTTCTTAACACTGGTATTATGAACAAGAAGTAATATAACCTTTACAAAGATATTATTAAAGTGATTTAGAATATTAAAACTGTGGTAAGCAAATAATGACAGGAGATTCCAGCTGAGAAAAATAATGGCCCCATCTCTTTCAGAAAAGGAATCAGAAATGCAGGAGTTTAAGGGGTGATTTTTTAAAATGTCAAAAGCAGGAAGGGTGATGATGATTGTAAGATGTAAAACCATATCATGGTTTATATGACAGACACTATCCTAAAATAGAGGACCAAATATGGGGCTTGGGTTAGAGCTAAGTGATGCTCTTAACTGTTACTAATTTTTATTTTCTTGTGAGGGGAAGTGGAGCACGATCTCTTCTCAAAGACATTCCCTAAGCTTTGCAGACTGACATGTATAGAACCTCTTTAGGTCAGAGGGGAGAGAGAAACAAGGCCAACCTCAACTAATTCTTACATTATCTTGAATTCTTTATTCCTATAGTCATTCTCCAGATAATAAAGCATTTCATGAGATAGAGACGACGGTGATGCATTCAGAGGAGCGAAGCTAAGGAGTGAGCAGAGGTGAAGCAGCAAAGATGAACACCTCGTGGAAGGTTCTTTTCTGAAGAGGGAAGAAGTGGTTTAGTGAAGAGGAGGAGAAACAGTAGGAGTCCTCACAGAAATGTCACAGCAATAAACTGGGTTGGCAATTATCCTGCATTTAGAAAATTAATTTTTGATTTGTTTAAAATGGAATAAAGCACTAAAAATTTTCTGCAGGGGACAACGCAGTAGGATGATGGCTAAGACTTGGATGACTTAATGTCTTCCATCTGTAACTCACTTCTTTCTATCTCATTAATTCAAGCACACAAGCATCATCTTTTGCTTCAGTGACCAAATTACAGAATCGCTGCTGACTGCACAGCTTATGTTCAAGAAATCCTTTCCCGAGAACTCTATGTGAGGATACATATCTTTGAAAAAAACCCCAAAGCAATAAAACAAAGCCCCCCCCAATTTGTATAGTTACGCATCTTAAAATCACTTACACAAACCCCAAATTTCATTTAACGCTCACTTCATAGTCTTTCCAATCACGTCTGATATTTGGGGATGGCTAATAAACCAGTCATGGGTCCTATTGCATGAGCATTTCATTATTTCTGTCAATATGTCAGAGATGAATGTCCATGGCTTATGCACGCGAGAGACTGGATGGAGGGAAAGCTAACGCAGTTGAATCCAGGGCGCACGAGATATTAGCTCCTTCACAGATGGCCACAAATGAGCTTCCCAAACACCCAACCTCACAGGCTTGAATGCTCCCCATTCTGTAGAAGAGAAATCTGAGACTCAAGAAATAATTTGCTTAAGACCCCAGTCGATAAGTGATAAACAAGGATTCCAGTAAAGCCTTGTCTGAGGAAGCTTCAGAATTTTTTTTTTTTTTTTTGGTGGTTGGGGGAGGGGACGAGAGTTGGGGGCAGAGATGTAAATGATGATGGGGGAAGGAGAAGATGAAAACACTACTGTGTTGCTTGATCATGACCGGATCACCTGGCAGATGAGACTCAAAGTTAGCTTGGGTAAAGCTGAAGGTAATCCAGCGAAACTATTCCTTAAGACCAGTTATGATTTTAGTAGAATCCTAATCTTTGTGGAACAGAGCTTCCGGTCCAAAGGACTGTAAACAGCTCTGCAGACTGGGAAAGCGGGGCACAAGATTACAGGTGCCCATGGCTCTTGAAGAAAGAGTGGGGTATAATCTACAACCCATTTCTCACTGTGGAGGTTACTGGTACCAGTAAAGACTTCCTTACTCGTGTCCTGGAAGTTGACGTCATTGCCGTTGTACGCATTCTTTAGTTTGTTGGTCATCACACGGAGAGCCATGATCTGCTGCCTGATGAAAGTGTCGGGCCGTGTGATGTCTACGTCGACCTCAGGGTTGTTGATCTGGTTGGTCAGCCCATCATTCATGATCTCAGGCAGGTATCTGCGAGGCCGACAGGGAGAGAACAGATTAGCGTGAGGTGGGAGGGGCTTCCGTACCAGGCTGTGCTGTGCTGTGCGGTCTGGGACAGGGGGCCAGGACATCTGCAACAACTGAGCTTGATTCCTGCGAAGAAAGACCAAAAAGTGAAAACAAGGAATGACTTTACTCAGAGGGAGCTATGGCTAAAAAATGGTTTCAAGGTGGTTCTTAAAATGGTACTGAATTTGTAGGGAGGCTTGCCTACGAATGAATGTTCAACTGGGGACTTAACAGAAATTGTTTCTTAAATTTAACTACTTTCCTCCTGTATCCCAAATGGTAGATACTAAAGCCAAGGGCCTGCTACCTTCCTCCACTCTCTGGTTAATTTTGCTGAGAACTGTACTTGTAAATTACGTATGCTCTTAGAGAATTCTCTTGTACGAGGATGCTCTCTCTTACCTCAGACTTTAATCAGAAGAAACTCCTGGATATAAAAAACCACCTTTGGCAATTCGAGGTGTGACCAGTGAGCGCTGGAACGTTTGAGGTGTCTATGAGGGTTTTTGTTTTGTAACAGCATCTTGGATCTCATACTCGATATTGGGCAAAACAAAAGAGTAGAATCTAATGGTTCTTTAATTCTTTTACTGGCAAATTTAAATTCCTGTTCCTTTAACTTGTATTTAAATTTTAAAACTGTCGGTCCTTCGAAGTCAACTGCCCAAGCTGCCTATGTGCGTCTATCCCAGTGGTGACTACAGACCTCAGAAAAGTGCCTGGAGCTCTCTTGGATTCCTCGTGCTCACGACCCGCCCATGTCCAGCCCTCCTTTTCTTCTCCCAGAGCTCCCTGCACCTGCTGCTTCTATCTCACTTCCTGTGGCTCTCCCGGAGTGCAGATGGTACAACAGCCTCAACCTGACTTCCCCACCTGCCTCTTCCTTTCCCGTGCATCCTGCACACCTGACTGACCAATCTTCACGAGCGATCGCTTTCATCATATTACTCTTCTGTTGAAAACCTTTTGGTGATAGTAGTTGATGTCAACTGAGTACTTACTGTCGGGCACCGTGCTAAGCACTTCACGTGTATTTTAAAATTCAGCCCCCTAGCATATCTAAGAGGTACTTGCTATTTTGTCTCCATTTTGCAAAAGAGAAAAGTGAGGCTGAGGGAGGATGAGAAGCTGTGCAAAGTCACGGAGTTCATGGATGGCAAAACCACGATCTAAGCCCAGTGGGTCTAGTTTCAGAGTCCACGTGTCCAAACAGTGCACCGTACTGCCTGGTTGATCACAAACGGCAATTCACGTTTTATAGCTCTGCAGTCAAAGCCCATTTCCATCCCATCTGTATTTTCTTACGCTGCAACGATCCGTTCAAGGGCCCCTCCTTGCCTTACAGAATCTACAGCCTGTATACATCTTATACTCACCTGGCCCACAGGCTTTCTTTGCCTGCAGTGCACTTTCCAGTTTAAATCCCAAATATCCTTAAAGACCCAGGTCAATCTTTGTTTCCTCCTTAAGATATTTTCCAGATTTTAGGGATCTACCCATCCTTTTGGAGAACTGCCACGTTCATCTGGGCATTTTGTGCACTGCACAAAATCACCCGCTGAGGGAGGGAATTGGGCTGAAATCCAGCCTGATTTCTGTGCTCACAAACAATACACCTGCAGGGCACCATTCACTGAAGGGACACATTTTTTTTTTTCTTTTTGGGAATTGTTTTCTTTTTGAAAAATTCAATGCATACCAAAGCAGAGACAACCGTTTAATGAACCCTCATGTACCCATCTGGGTGCCTCTTTCTAATTCTTTTATTTATTTATTTATTTATTTATTTATTTATTTATTTTTTAAATTTTTTAAATTTTTTAAATTTTTTATTTTTTTATTTTTGTAAAAATTTTTTAGTAGCCACATCAAAAAAAGTAAAAATAGACAGGTGAAATTAATTTTAATAGTATACAGCATTTGACTCAATATATTTAAAATACTGTCACTTATCACAGGATTCATATAAAAATTGACAGGGCCATATTACTCTTTTCTCATATAAAATCCATATTATTTATTATTTATTTCTTAAAGATCTTATTTATTTATTTGAGAGGCAGAGGGAGAGTACAAGTACAGCGGGAAGGAGCAGAGGGAGAGGGAGAAGCAGACTCCCTGCCGAACAGGGAGCCTGACATTGGGCTGTAACCCAGGACCTTGGGATCATGACCTAGCCGAGGGCAGACACTTAACCCACTGAGCCACCCAGGCGCCCCTCATATAAAATCTTTAAAATTGGTGTGTACAGTAGTCCCCCCTTATCCATGGGGGATTGTTTCAAGTTCTCCAGGGGATGCCTGAAACCACACATAGTACTGAACCCTGTATACACGAGTTTTTCCTNTCTTTGTGATCACAGCTTTGTAGTACAGCTCGAAATCCGGCATTGTGATGCCCCCAGCTTTGTTTTTCCTTTTCAACAGTTCCTTGGAGATTCGGGGCCTTTTCTGGTTCCATACAAATTTAAGGACTATTTGTTCCAGTTCTTTGAAAAATGTCCTCGGTATTTTGATCGGGATAGCATTGAAAGTGTAGATTGCTCTGGGTAGTATGGACATTTTAACTATGTTAATTCTTCCAATCCATGAGCATGGAATATTTTTCCATCTTTTTATGTCTTCCTCAATATCTTTCAAAAGTGATCTATAGTTTCTAGCATATAGGTCCTTTACGTCTCTGGTTAAGTTAATTCCAAGGTAACGTATGGTTTTTGGTGTTATTGTAAATGGGATGGATTCCCTAATTTCTCTTTCTTCAGTCTCGTTATTCGTGTATAGAAATGCAACTGATTTCTGGGCATTGATTTTGTATCCTGCCACCTTACTGAATTGTTCTATAACTTCTAATAGTTTGGGAGTGGATTCCTTTGGGTTTTCCATATAGAGTATCATGTCATCTGCAAAGAGAGACAGTTTGACTTCTTCTTTGCCGATTTGGATACCTTTGATCCCTTTTTGTCTTCTGATTGCTGTTGCAAGGACTTCTAGTACTATGTTGAATAATAGTGGCGAGAGTGGGCATCCTTGTCGTGTTCCTGATCTTAAGGGAAAGGCTTCCAGCTTTTCCCCATTGAGAATAATGCTTGCAGTAGGCTTTTCATAGATGGCTTTTATGAGATTGAGAAATGTACCCTCTATTCCTACACTCTGAAGGGTTTTAATCAGGAAAGGATGCTGTATTTTGTCAAATGCTTTTTCTGCATCAATTGAGAGGATCATATGGTTCTTGAGTCTTTTCTTGTTGATGCCTCTTTCTAATTCTTACGAAGGTGCTATATTTGTCTGTGTCCTGGTAAGAAACAGATGGCACTCTCAAAGAGGTAATAAAGAGAGTTTGAAGGAGAGACAACTTACGAAGGTGTGAACAGGGAGACCAGCACTGGGCGGCAAAGAACCTCAAGATTGGCAATAGCGGGAGGGCCGGAAGGGAAGGAATGGTCCCTAGTATGCACAAGAACTGAAGTCGCAGACAGAAAGCAAATGACACAGCAACTGTCAAACCAAGGAGCCAAGGGAGTGATACCCTGACCTCTCTAGTCCATCTTCCTGACCTCCACGTGCTGTCTCCTATCAGCGGAAGTCAACTGGAGGCCAGTGGGCAAGGGGACCCAGGTCAAGCAGTTTGTAGAGATCCTCGTTCAGGACACAGACCCAGGTGGAGGGATGAGGAGTAGACCTCAAGGGGAATCAGGACATCCAGGACAGGGACCCAGTGGACTGGGGGCAGCCCTGCCTAATGGCTGTATCATCATTTTTCTACTGCTTCTACTATCATGGCCCGCAAGCCGAGAAAACTTCCATTCCTCTAGTTTGTTCTTCCTATTTACATATCCTTGTACAATATACTTACGCTTACAATTCTTTCCCTTCCTTCAGGTCATTTTCCAAGTTCCAGAAACCAAAGGCTGTCTATCCATCAGCCTCCAAAAGAGGAAATGGAAACACACAGAGGGATTTTTATATTTAAGCCATTTTTCAGTATTTAAGCCATTTTTCAGTTATTGAAATGTTATGCATGACGTATTGGCGTATGAATTGGTTTATCCATTTTAAATCAGAGGTCCTCTGAATGAGCTCCATGTCTTCAACTATATCTTGAACAAAATTAACTTCACAACATTCACCACATAATGAAACATAAAACACACATGTGAGTGCATGGCAAATTCTTTTCCATAAAGCTTCACAGTATTTGCCACCCTAAAAAAATGTCCTAATTGGAATTTTTAAAAGTCACGGAACCCTGTCTCTTCAGGGTTGTAGCAAAGCATAACTTCCTTGCTGTCTTTCAATATGGCTGATATACTAATAAGTTCTTGTTTGCTTCCGGGCTTGACTTCTAAAATATGACATTGGATTGACCCTTGTTGACATCAGTCACACGTGCTGGGCTCCACGATCTCTGCTGAATTACTGAAGCTCATTGGCACCAACAGTAGCAAGTGCAGGCCAGCCTCTGCGGACACAGGAGTTGAGAGTGGTCGAAAGGGGCCGCCATTCCGGTGTGGCCCCTCGCCATCTTGGACAGTGATTCCTGCAGCTGTACCTGAGCGGGCTCAGAGGCGGGCTTTGTTTCTTTCCGATGCTGTGCGCCCTGCACGGCTAGCTGAGGCTCATTTATCAGAAGCCGACTGCGACAGCTTCCACGGGAATGCTACCCCTGGGAGTCTGAGCGTCCAGGAACAATAAGAGACTGCCAAGTCAACCCAGCCTTAACTGCGCCTACCCACGCTCGGCCGCTTACAATAAAAACAAGGAACAATGCACCCGTGTCCTCAAGATCCTTTTCTCCTTTTGGTGTATTCAAAGGGTAACTTGAGAGACAACGTGGAAACTGAAACCACGAGCACAGCTGAAAAAGGAAATGGCCATTTCGTCCCTCTAGAAATACACCCCGAGGCCAAATCTGTGGATATGCAGAGCGCAACTTGAGGGGTCTACACAAGCCCAGGACTCAGGTTTGGTCTTTTTGTATCATGCTCGTGTCCGGAAGAAATGGATGCCTCTTTGAGCCCATATTATTCTTTACTAGATTCTGCAGCAGCTTCTAGGCATGACAGCATTCTATACCTGCACCATTACAGTTTGGGGAGACACCAAAAGGAAGCGGGATCTTAGTGAAGATAAGCCAGCTTCTCAGGCTGGATGCACATTCGTCCGGAGGCAGGGAGAACCAGAAATGAGGACAAATTGGAAGGTTGAACAGGGTGTCATGGTTCGTCAATGCTTCACACTTGGCGTGGCAGGTGGGGGCCATCCGGGAACAAGCAGGCATAGCTCGCCCATTCTGCTTACCTTCTGTTCTGCAGGACCACGTATAAGAACTAGACCTTCAGTAGTTTTGCAGAATTACTTTTCTTCACATCTGTTAGGGGCTGAATGTTTGTGTTCCTCTCAAGTTTATGTGTTGAAAACCTGATGCCCAAGGTCATGGTTTTAGGAGGCAAGGTCTCTGGGAAGGGGTCAGGTCATGAGGGCAGAGCTCGTAAAAGAGGCCCCAGAGAGCTAGCTTAGACCTTGCACTATGCGAGGATACAACGAAAAACTGAAAAATCTGCAACCAGAAGAGGGCTGTCACCAGACCAGGCTGGCCTGCTGGGTGATCTTGACTTCCAGCCTCCAGAAGTGTGGGCGATCAATTTCTGTTATTTCGAAGCTACCCAGATGAGGCATTTTGTTATAGCAGCTCGAGTGGACTATGACAACATCTAATTTCATATTGTGGACATAGACTCCCTTGATTACATCCACACGTTACAGCTGATCAGGGTGGAAGAGTCCTGTAGGAATTGGAGGGGGTGGGACTTACATGTTCAACCTTGTGAGTGGCTGCAGGCTCTGTGCGGGGACTCTCACTGGCAGAGTTGACACCCTCTGTCACCCTCCGTCACCTGACACCACAGAAGGTTCCCTCTGGCCAGCCGTACTGCCCATCATTGCCACCACTCAAAATCGCTCCGTCCAGTTGCTAGATGAATGTGCTTGCCGGGAGGACAGACATGTTGACCTATCTGTATTCTGTATTTCTTATCACCTCATAATGCTGGTGGTTTTCTGACAGAAGGAGCTGCACAGTGGGGGAAAGGGACACACAGCTCTCATGACCTAATGGGATTTGAAAGCCAGTAAAAGTCTGAGAAGTGAGACACCTGTAAGGAAGGTTAGCCTGGTGGTGCCCAGTGGGGTTGGCAGGAGTCCAAGGAGAAGCTGGGGCAGGGATGGGGAGACATGGGATCCCCAGGTGCTGGCTTGGGTTTGTTTTAAGGTGACAGATGCTTCCTCCTACTGCTCCTGCCTCAAGGCACACTGAGCAGAGAATGCAAAAGCAGATGCAGTCCTGCTTGTTGCCACAAACAAGCTGCATTCGATACATGTCTCTCCGGCAATTTCTAACTCTAAGCTGCATACTCATTCCTTCCAGTGGGTTTGAGAGTTTTCCTCATCTAAGTAGTATGTTAGTAATACAGGTCCCAAATTTCTTATCAGCAGTTCCAAAATTTAAAAAATGTCCAAAGTTTTTTTTTTTCTTTCCTGCACTCCCCTTATTAACACAACTTGATTTGATCCGAAAGGAGGCTAATCAGAGTTCTCATTTATCCCACTTAGCGGGAACAGTAATACATCTTGCAGCAGAAATCGAATGCGGTTGATCGTGAGTTACAGCCTCGGGCCCCACCCACTGGGAGTATTACTACATAACGCATAGGATCAGCCCTGGCTGGCTTTCTACAGTTCGATGACTTTCTACAGATCCAAAAGGAGTCTGAAATCTGACACACGGATGGCTCCAATGATTCCAGATAAGGGATTGTGAGCCTGTGGTACCCATAGCTTCTTTCAGAGGCTTTTTTAACATCGAAGTTTTAAACTTCACCCCCGTGAGAGTGGCTATAATTTGAAAACAAAGCAAAATAAAATAACAAGTGTTGGTAGGGACGTAGAGTGGAGGGTAAGTGCCCGGCATTAAACTTTTGTTTGCTCAGACATCCATTTCAAAGACAGCATCTTGAGCAAATGCATCCACAGCTACCTGACATGGCCACTCGCAGAACAACCCGAGAAGAAACTGGGCTGCTCCCACCCAGGAAGATTCCCCTTTCAGAAAGGTCTGGAAAACCTAGAGAACTGACTGCTTGCGTGCCCCCTGTCTCCCTTCCCATGACCTAATTCCTCCTCTTTGGTTTTATATTAGGAAATCTGCCAATTGGCTGATTTACTCGACCCGAATAAAGGCAAAGTCCCAGGTTGTCTCTAAGACCCCTGACCTTGGTATGTGGTCACTGAGCATGCTATGTGCTCTCTAGGTCCCCTGCGTAATAAATCTTGTTCCTCAAAGTTCCCTGCTGGTTTCTTGCTGAAGTACATCCTGTGATCATAACAAAACCACAAGAGCCAACCCAGCCATAAGTAGGGGCCCTGGTTGGGGAAACGTCTCGGGAGCTTGCTATGAGTGATGTGTGACCAGGCCGGCACGACAGGCATCCCTAGCCGAACATGCTACCACCATCAACAGGCTTGGGAACAAGGAGAAATTGGAACTCTTGTGCTCGCTATAGGGAATGTAAAAGGGGGCAGCGCTGTGGAAAACAGCATGGTGGTTCTTCAAAAAATTAAAGTTAGACTTAACCATATGATCTAGCAATTCTGCTTCTGGAATTTTCAATCCAAAAGAATGGGAAGCAAGTGCTGGAACAGGTATTTACGCTTCTGGTTCACAGCAGCATTACTCAGAATAGCCACAGGGAGATGCGACCCACGTGTCCGCTGCTGAATGCACGGGGTACTCGGTGCGGTATGACCGACAACCCATCCAGCCTTTAAAAGGAAGAACATTCTACACGTGCTACCACACGCATGAACCTTAAAGACAGGCTAAGTGAAATCATCCACACACAAATAGACAAATACTGTGCAATTTCACTTACATGAGGTAACTAGAGGAATCAAATTCATAGAGACGGGAAAGAGAATGGTGGCTGCTGGGAGCTAGGGAGAGCAGGGTGTGGGGAACGAGTCCTCAGCGGGTTCAGAGTTCAGTTTAGGAAGACGAAGAAGTCCTGTGGATGGATGGTGGTGATGGTGAGCAACAAGGCCACTGTATCTACTGGCCACTGCGCTGTACATTTAAAGGTGGTAACAATGTTACATTTGACATTTTGTATATTCTACCACAATTAAAAAAAAAAACTCAGTTTTAAGTGTAACTTTTCTAAAGTTCTTATAGGTTATTTTTTCCCTTTCCATTTTTTTTTTTTTGGACCAGAAAGTAGAATTACTCAAAGCATACTGTGACTTTATGATTTAAGCGGGTTTTTACATTCTTAAAGACTGCTAACCTGGTTACCCATGGCATTAGGTACTTCAATGGGATGTGACCCTTAATATGGTCAAAGGTGAGAGACTGACCCAGGCCACCTGAGATTCTCTGAGACCTAGCAGGGTGATCAGGGGTAAGCCCCTTAGCTACTTTATATGATTATGTATATCTGCATATTTACATGAATAATCCTTACCTTGTTTCATAAGCTGCCATACTGAGCTAAGGTTTATGAAAATGCTTGAAAGATCTAACATACTATGCAATTCTAACGCGTTCTTATGAAAATGAAATTGTTAATATGGCTCCTTAGATGTCAAACTTGTTTCTTAGGAGGGGCTGATGGCAGCAGAATTTGGACTTATAAAGCCTGGACTCCCGTTCGGAATGATTTGTTGTGGCTTTCCTCCAGCTGGAGAGCGCGTGGCATGAAATGGTTTGGGGACCCCTGGAGGACACACAGCCCATTGGTTGCAGCACTGAGCAGAAGCTAAATTCTTTGACTTGGCGTCTTCGCTCCTTGGCAGGATCCCCCTTATCCATTCTTTCTTCATAGAACTGGAGGCAGCAAATTGGAGGCGTGGACAGGACAAAAGACCCGTGAGCCAGTTCCCAGGGCTGCTGAATTGTTGACAGCACCGTGCTTCTTTGCTCCTATTTGTAGCTGCATTTTCTCCACTCGTGGGAGTGCTTGCGGTATCCGTCTCCCGCAGGACGGTCAGCCTTCAAGGGGTCTTCCCTCCCACGTGTGCACAGAGTGGGAGGATGTGCTCAAGGATGCTGGGTTTGACAGCTTCCAGTTCCTTCCCAGATGGATTTCCCACCTTCCCGAACGCGGCTGCCTGGCTGGGCATACATCGGATACTTTACAGTTCTTTAAAATGCAGCTCGAGTGCTTTGGGACATATTCTGCAATCAGACTAAAACAATATTGTCCTGCCAGATCCTCCAAGTCACTGTCTTTGACAGATTTCTCATCACCATGCATCATTTCAACCCTCTTCCATCTGCTCAAATATACCCAGTCATGACTTGCTTATTTCTTTGCTTAGTCAATCCACTCGGCGGCTGGGGAGAGGGACTGATCTGCTTTGTAGATTTTTCTACTTTTCCTATTTCTGACAATTTACTGTATTTACCTCATGGCCCGAGGAAAGATGTCCTTGGGGACACAGTTATTTCTGTGAGGATCAGGTGCCTTGAAAACCAGCAGAGGCTCCCTGCAAACGCTCTGCTTCCAACCGATCCAATTAATCCTCGTCCTCAGCCAGCGTCTCGTTGGCCTCCTCCCAGAAGGCATTTTGAAGAAAGGACACAGTGAGGCCTAGACGCTGGCTGACGGAGGAGTGGACACGGGAAGTTGCTTGCCAGTTTTATGGGGAGGGGGAGGCATCTGGAAATCACTGAAGAAACCCTCACAAATCTGCAACCAGGGGTGTCCTGCCACGAAATCCACGTGCTGTTGAGAGTGGCCCCTCACAGGGCACTTTCACTGTCTATCCCCTCATCTCCCGGGCTAATCTTTCCTCTTTACCTCCTGTGGCCTTAGACAAAGAATTCCCAGGAAGAGAAAACAATCCTTAAGGAAGATATAGCTGATGTAATTTGACACAGTTACAGCCTCAAAAAGCCAGAATCTGCCTCTATAGGAGCCCAAAGAGAAGAGCCTATAGGAACAGCACGACGGTGCTATTTTTTCGGTGGCTACCGACTCACCAAGCTCTCACCTGCATCTTCTAACCATATACGAGTTGTCTCTCCTTTGGAGCCCGTGCTTTCCTGCCTGCACCTTGTCATCCTTCTCCAGATCCTCACCCACAGCTCCTCCTGGCCACCCCGGCTGTGCACGGTGCCCTTCTTGGGGTGACAGATGGTTGCACATGTCCTTTCAGGGTCTCTGCGTTCACCCTGGGAACGTTAGGAGCCCCAGAGTTGTAACCCGCACCATGCTGCTTTCATTTTCTCCCCCCTTTGGCCTTCTAGATTATTACTGATTCCCTCCCCTTACTTATTAGCTTCCTTTCGATTCCTACCTGTCTGAGTTGAGTCAGTGCTGCTGTGTCTTCTTTTATTTCTAAGAATTGGCTTACGTCAGTGAGACATGTGGCAAGTTACACTTGCAAACTTACTTTCCTGCCGGTCCTGAGGATGCAGCCTAGGCTCCTTTTCTTGAGGCGCAGACACGGCTAAGAATTCTGAGGCAACTTCCTTATCAGCTGTTCTGATAGCGGAGGATGTGATTCTAGCTGCTGTAGACAGAATTTATGCCCCCGCCCCCGATCTGTATGTTGAAGCCCTAACTCCCCATGTGATGGTATTAGGAGGTGGGGCCTTTGGGAGCTGATTAGTTGTAGGTGAGGGTGAAGGTAAAGCACCCCACCCCACGATGAGATTAGTGCCCTCAGAAGAAGAGACCAGAACTTGCTTTCTCTCTGTCCTCACGTGGCAGAGAGAGAGAGAGAGAGAGAGAGCTGTCCACAAGCCAGGAAAAGGGCTCTCATTGCAACCCAACCCTGTTGGCACCCTGACCTTGGACTCAGAGCCTCCAGACTATGAGGAATCAGTTTCTGCTTAAGCCATCCAGACTCTGCTGTGTTTGTTATTACAGCATGAATCAAGGCATTAACTAAGTCAGGCACCGGCCAGGGAATCAAAGTACCCATCCTTAGCCCACCAGGCATCTCATCTGAGACCACAGGTTTGTGTGGGCAATACCCTGCATTGTAAAGGCTGTGCAGAGTTTCCAACTTAAAATTCCCTCTTGATGCACATGCAAAGCCTAAGAAATTCGTTGTGGAGATGGCTTCAACCCGGCCTTGCTCCCCTTATCTTCAGTGGCTGACATTACACCTGCACCTCGTGACCTCCTCAGCCCCGTTGCTGTTGTTATTAATCTAAGGAAAGCCCCATGAAAGGAAGCATCAGGGTATGTGCGGAGGCCAAGGGAAAAACCACAAATCATAACGTGCTCCCCGAGGTGTGTGTGTGAACTGAAAAAGGGAGTATCTTACGTGTTAATAGGAGCCTAACGTAGGGCTGCCAGATCAAAGGACAGGATTGGCAGTTAATCCGAATTTCAGATAAGCCATGAACCCTTTTTTTAAGTGTGTTCCACTGGGTGTCTGGGGTTACGTGCTACATTTGGCAACTCGGTCTTAGAGCCTTACTGCTCCAGGTATGGTCCCTGAATCTGCAACAACTGCATGTTCTGGAAGCTTGTTAGAAATGCAGAATCTCAGGTCCAGCCCCAGACTTACCGAGCCTGAATCTGCACTTTCCATAAGCTCCCCAAGACTGTAGCCTGCACGTTAACATTTGGGAAGCACTGTTTTAGACTTTACAACCTATTTTGATAGATGTGATCGCATTGGTCTTTAAATTGTCCCAGTAGCCTGGCAAGGGAAAGGGAAGCAGGGAAGAGCGTCTCCTGACAACCAGTCTTTCTGACGGAATGGAGACTTGGATGCTGACAGGTCATCGGCATACCCGCAATATCCCCCCCTCGAAGGGCACAGTCTCTTCCTTCCATCTCCCCCCCCCCCCCCCCCCCCCCCCCCCGTTTCCAGACCCACGTAGCTCCTGAGGCCAAGTGAGATCTGCCCGCCGTGGCTGACGGTGGGAGCAGGAAGTTGAGGGCGGGTCCTTATTCTAGAAGAGCCACTGTTCCCAGACCCTTGACCCTCTCCACCCAGCAGATTCACCCAGCAGCCGCCATAGCAGCCACCTCTACGTGTTTCCTGCTCTTTCTGTTTAAAGTCATCCTCAGTGCCAA
>NC_048224.1:125271225-125327967 GCF_002007445.2 Ailuropoda melanoleuca | reverse complement strand
ATTTCTTTGCTTAGTCAATCCACTCGGCGGCTGGGGAGAGGGACTGATCTGCTTTGTAGATTTTTCTACTTTTCCTATTTCTGACAATTTACTGTATTTACCTCATGGCCCGAGGAAAGATGTCCTTGGGGACACAGTTATTTCTGTGAGGATCAGGTGCCTTGAAAACCAGCAGAGGCTCCCTGCAAACGCTCTGCTTCCAACCGATCCAATTAATCCTCGTCCTCAGCCAGCGTCTCGTTGGCCTCCTCCCAGAAGGCATTTTGAAGAAAGGACACAGTGAGGCCTAGACGCTGGCTGACGGAGGAGTGGACACGGGAAGTTGCTTGCCAGTTTTATGGGGAGGGGGAGGCATCTGGAAATCACTGAAGAAACCCTCACAAATCTGCAACCAGGGGTGTCCTGCCACGAAATCCACGTGCTGTTGAGAGTGGCCCCTCACAGGGCACTTTCACTGTCTATCCCCTCATCTCCCGGGCTAATCTTTCCTCTTTACCTCCTGTGGCCTTAGACAAAGAATTCCCAGGAAGAGAAAACAATCCTTAAGGAAGATATAGCTGATGTAATTTGACACAGTTACAGCCTCAAAAAGCCAGAATCTGCCTCTATAGGAGCCCAAAGAGAAGAGCCTATAGGAACAGCACGACGGTGCTATTTTTTCGGTGGCTACCGACTCACCAAGCTCTCACCTGCATCTTCTAACCATATACGAGTTGTCTCTCCTTTGGAGCCCGTGCTTTCCTGCCTGCACCTTGTCATCCTTCTCCAGATCCTCACCCACAGCTCCTCCTGGCCACCCCGGCTGTGCACGGTGCCCTTCTTGGGGTGACAGATGGTCGCACATGTCCTTCCAGGGTCTCTGCATTCACCCTGGGAACGTTAGGAGCCCCAGAGTTGTAACCCGCACCATGCTGCTTTCATTTTCTCCCCCCTTTGGCCTTCTAGATTATTACTGATTCCCTCCCCTTACTTATTAGCTTCCTTTCGATTCCTACCTGTCTGAGTTGAGTCAGTGCTGCTGTGTCTTCTTTTATTTCTAAGAATTGGCTTACGTCAGTGAGACATGTGGCAAGTTACACTTGCAAACTTACTTTCCTGCCGGTCCTGAGGATGCAGCCTAGGCTCCTTTTCTTGAGGCGCAGACACGGCTAAGAATTCTGAGGCAACTTCCTTATCAGCTGTTCTGATAGCGGAGGATGTGATTCTAGCTGCTGTAGACAGAATTTATGCCCCCGCCCCCGATCTGTATGTTGAAGCCCTAACTCCCCATGTGATGGTATTAGGAGGTGGGGCCTTTGGGAGCTGATTAGTTGTAGGTGAGGGTGAAGGTAAAGCACCCCACCCCACGATGAGATTAGTGCCCTCAGAAGAAGAGACCAGAACTTGCTTTCTCTCTGTCCTCACGTGGCAGAGAGAGAGAGAGAGAGAGAGAGCTGTCCACAAGCCAGGAAAAGGGCTCTCATTGCAACCCAACCCTGTTGGCACCCTGACCTTGGACTCAGAGCCTCCAGACTATGAGGAATCAGTTTCTGCTTAAGCCATCCAGACTCTGCTGTGTTTGTTATTACAGCATGAATCAAGGCATTAACTAAGTCAGGCACCGGCCAGGGAATCAAAGTACCCATCCTTAGCCCACCAGGCATCTCATCTGAGACCACAGGTTTGTGTGGGCAATACCCTGCATTGTAAAGGCTGTGCAGAGTTTCCAACTTAAAATTCCCTCTTGATGCACATGCAAAGCCTAAGAAATTCGTTGTGGAGATGGCTTCAACCCGGCCTTGCTCCCCTTATCTTCAGTGGCTGACATTACACCTGCACCTCGTGACCTCCTGAGCCCCGTTGCTGTTGTTACTAATCTAAGGAAAGCCCCATGAAAGGAAGCATCAGGGTATGTGCGGAGGCCAAGGGAAAAACCACAAATCATAACGTGCTCCCCGAGGTGTGTGTGTGAACTGAAAAAGGGAGTATCTTACGTGTTAATAGGAGCCTAACGTAGGGCTGCCAGATCAAAGGACAGGATTGGCAGTTAATCCGAATTTCAGATAAGCCATGAACCCTTTTTTTAAGTGTGTTCCACTGGGTGTCTGGGGTTACGTGCTACATTTGGCAACTCGGTCTTAGAGCCTTACTGCTCCAGGTATGGTCCCTGAATCTGCAACAACTGCATGTTCTGGAAGCTTGTTAGAAATGCAGAATCTCAGGTCCAGCCCCAGACTTACCGAGCCTGAATCTGCACTTTCCATAAGCTCCCCAAGACTGTAGCCTGCACGTTAACATTTGGGAAGCACTGTTTTAGACTTTACAACCTATTTTGATAGATGTGATCGCATTGGTCTTTAAATTGTCCCAGTAGCCTGGCAAGGGAAAGGGAAGCAGGGAAGAGCGTCTCCTGACAACCAGTCTTTCTGACGGAATGGAGACTTGGATGCTGACAGGTCATCGGCATACCCGCAATATCCCCCCCTCGAAGGGCACAGTCTCTTCCTTCCATCTCCCCCCCCCCACCCCCCCCCCCCCCCCGTTTCCAGACCCACGTAGCTCCTGAGGCCAAGTGAGATCTGCCCGCCGTGGCTGACGGTGGGAGCAGGAAGTTGAGGGCGGGTCCTTATTCTAGAAGAGCCACTGTTCCCAGACCCTTGACCCTCTCCACCCAGCAGATTCACCCAGCAGCCGCCATAGCAGCCACCTCTACGTGTTTCCTGCTCTTTCTGTTTAAAGTCATCCTCAGTGCCAATGGGTGCCATTCATTTAGTCACGGCTCTTCGGGAAAACACGATACACTGGAAGAAATGGACATAGCCCTGGTAGGGGTCCTGTGAAACAGGTATGCTCCTGAATCCAGGGAGTATGGTAAGGAGCTGTGGGGTAGCGTTCAGAAACCAGCAGGGAGACATATGGGTGCTGGAAGACAAGCCAGACCAAACACTTAGGTGGAAGGAGAGGGCAATGGGAGTGGGTGTGCCTGGAAGAATATGGCTGCAGGAGTCAGATGGATAAAACATAAAGGGAGGAAGAAGTGTCTGGGCGGTCAGGGACCTCGTCAAGCAGGCCTGAGTTAGGAACTCCAGACCATGACAAGCTCTACCAGTGCTAATAGGCAGCTCTGTTACACAATCCATTGACACTTGTTGATAGGATTTTTTTTTTAAATCAAGGTTCTGGTTCTTTGATAAGAATAATCTTTCTTTCTTTCTTTCTTTCTTTCTTTCTTTCTTTCTTTCTTTCTCTTTCTTTTTTTTCAAGCATCCCCAATTTTTAAGATGGCCTATTATCTGAAAATCCATAATTCAAACGTAGGGAAAAATAGGTTATTACCTGCATTACAAGTGGATTTTTCAACCTACAAAACAGTTCAGTGGAATTGAAAAAAGTTCTCTCATGTGTTCCTAGATCAATTAATATTTGGGTGAGAATGAGAGGAAAGCTTCAATTAAATTTAATTCAACAAGTCTTTACTGGTTATCTACTTACTATGCTATTAAGTATAAAGTTATTAAGATTTCATGGCAGTGGAAGAATTTCAAAAAAAGGAACTAAAAGAAACTATGAAATTTTAATTTTTCAATGGGACTATAATTTGAGTCATAAATATTTGACGACCTCATTTTTAAAAATAATAGTATACCGGATTAGATTCTCGAATATCCTTGCAAATGATTTTATTGCATTAAATTTGATAATTGCACTCACCTGCATTAATTTCCCTAATGGGTTCCCATTGACCTAGGATAAAAATCAAATCTGGGTCCCTACGTACTGATACGGATGGTTCTCCACCTTAGTGGTCCTTTCCCAAGCCTACAGTGCAGCAATATGGCTCTTGAAGTCCCCCCTCCGGCCACTGTGCTGTTCATTGGTTGACACACATCACTGCTATCATGGAGTACTTAAATCATGGGGCCTTGCAGAGTGCCTGGACAGAGGAAGTGCTTAATAACATCGTTGATGGATGGAGGGACTGAATGAATGAATGCAGATCCACTAAATTGTTTATAGAGCTAAGGATCTGTTTCATTTGTTCTCCTAACCTGGGGAGGAAAATATTTAGCAGCCATTTGTTTTAGAGGCAGGAGGATACTGACGGGAAAAGAATACTGGACTAGGATTTGGGAGATTTCCAGCTTTCACCCTTGCTAGTTGGGCAACCTTAGACTAATCGCTTACCTGCCCGGGTTCTTGATTGGCACAATGAGGAATTCGACTAAACCCAGTCTCCCCTAGCTCTAACTTAAATGGTCGCCAACTTCCCATTCTTTTTCTTGATGGAGTGTATGTAGTCCCCTCCCCCATCCCCACCTGCAACATTTCCTTATCTTTCCTTTTGTGTACGCGCTAATAGCCAGCAACCTGTGTAACCATGGGAATGCAGTTCAAAACACAGCCTTCATTTCAGACAAGGCTGCAAGGTAAACACAGATGGGTAACAGAGCAGCTCAGAAAATCAACTGCTTTATTCATTAGGCCATCTGGTCATCCTTTACAGTGTCTTTCTGTACAATCATTAGGAAGAGACACATTAGAAGCTGTTAAATTTCCACAGCTGAATTTGCTGGCCAAAGGTCTCCTTCCTACAAGGCCGGACCCTGATAAATGACGAGGCATTTTTGAGGGGCATGTTGATACGACAAATGTCTGTCTACTCTCATGATCTACGATTTGGGCATTGATATTCCCGAGCGACTTGAAATGATGACAGCTCTTTCTAGAGCTGGCTTGTTTTTGCCTTGCTAAGCTCTCCCCAGTGCGGCTAATAATATCATTACCGGTAGATGCTAAAAAATTCAACTCAGCTGTGTGAGAAATAACACCTGATGAGCCCCCTCTTGCCCCCCTACTTACCTTCTGCAGTTCTTCTGAACTTAATATCCACGGATCTTCCTGTTTCCTTTTGATCACAGCTGCTTCATCTGCTTAAAAACGCCCACTAAGGCCCAGAACAGGCCCCCCTGCCCCTTAACTTCTCAACCTGCTGGTCAATCCCCAAAGATTCCTTGAATCCAGTTTACCAGCTGCTCTGCCCACCTGCACCCCGCTGAAGCGCGCTCGGGCAGCCTCCTCTCCTGGTGTCCTGCCCTGCTCGCCAGCTCCCAGCCAGTTCTCCTGTCCAACTCCTCCACCCTAGGAAAACTCAGGCTAACCCCATTTCTGGGCTGAATTAAGAAATTCAGAAATTCCATATCAAGTGGCAGCAGCACCGGGCAACAGAGCAGCAGGCTGAAAACAGAGCCATCTCTCATCCCGAGATCCCAGGGGGACTTTCCAAGGCAGGGGACCTATGAGAACACTTTCCCGGTCATTTTCTTTTTCCCTTACCCTTCCAATGAGCCCATCAAAAACTGTTTTTCTCCAAGGGTGAAAAATATTACAGTTGAACTTTCACTTCCTGTTTAACTTGTGATGGAAAGAACAGTGAGCCCTGCACATTTCGCTATGGATAAAAATAGCTCTGCTGTCTTCAAGTCATTAAGTGAACATAAAAGGCGCTTTGTGATCTCAGGATATCCGTAACCTGGCATCTGTCACCGTTCCTCCATCCTCATCCAGAGGCGAGGCATTCAGAATGAGGATTCCACGCTTAATGGCACCTTGAGAGTAAGTGTTCCCAGGTGCCCATCAAATCTGTCACTCTGAACAGCTGTCGCTAAGTGACGACGTGTCCCTCCACCCTCCATTGCTTTTTGCATAAACAGGCCCTTAGACTTGTGCCAGCAGAGCCTTCCAGGGCTGGCTGTGCAATGCCCAGACCAGAAGAACGGCAAGTCCCCCTCACCTGGCTTTGCTGTGCCCATTCCAGCACTCTTCTTCGTTGGACGCACCTGCTGTCATGCTCTCATCCTTGCAGATGGTGTAGGGCAACGCGGACCAGACCTTTTTAGAGAGCTTCAGTTTCTCTTTTATGTCCGTGACCTGATCAAGAAAGCAAGGAAAGAGAGTGAATAGTCTCCCCAGCTGTTGCCCATTTCTGCACACGGACACGACACAGGTGAAGGTTAGAGAATCTGTGATAGGGCGAGCACAAACTCTATCAGTTTTAAGAGAGAGACACCATGCTGCAGGATTTATTGTTCAGGCAAGCCTCCCTACCTCCTCCCTCAATCTTCCTCTAGCTCTGGCAGAGAGTTCGCAGGTAATTGGCTTTTGTTTTCCATCTTTTCTGTCCTCCCATGCTTTGAATTAAAAACTCACGAAGCATCTCAACTGGCTTCGGGTCCCTCTCTGGCTGGGAGAAATAGGTATTTCCTATTGCAGATTTCCCTAAATATTTTCTTTAGAATTCATTTGCTTGGATGTCAGATAAATGCACAAAAACAATGCACTGAGAGATAAAATGTTTTCCCCAATGGTCTATTTGTTTCTGTAAGAAATAAATATTGTCACTAATTCGACCACTGGTAACCTCTGCTCTTAACCAATGGACGGGTCTATACAGCACACACTTGGGTGGTGAATAGCCACCCAAACCCACTTAAAAATCTCTACAGCAGGAACAGAAAAGTCATTCCAAATACAGGTTAAGTGTAAAATCCACAGCCCAATGGATGGATAGTGGGGAAAAGCTTAGTAACCTCATCTTCGGTGTTTTCAGGCTCAGCACTGACTTTTCACCCTCAGAAAGAGTAGAGACAGGGATTCAGTACCATTTTGGTTCCATAATTAACATCTAGGTTCGTGGAGTCACAACTCTGATTTCCTATTCTCTTCCCTATGTGAACATCGGGAATCTATGGATAGTTGAAATGCATCTGTTGTAGGTTGCATTATGTTCCCCCACATTCATATGCTGAAGTCCAAACAGCCCCTCAGAATGTGACTTTATTTGGACATAGCGTTTTTTTTTTTTTTTTTAACAGAGGTAAGAAAAGTTAAAATGAGATTATTAGAGTGGCCCTAGTCCAAAGGGAAACTTGGGACACAGAGGTATGCATAAAGGTAAGACAATGTGGAGAGGGGTAGGGGTTCCTCCCTCACAGCCTCAGAAAAAATCCAATCCTGCTGACATCTTGGTTTTGGACTTCCAGCCTCCAGAGCCATGAGACAATAAATTTCTGGTTTTTTTTTTTTAAAGATTTTATTTATTTATTTGACACAGAGAGAGAAAGCCAGCAAAAGAGAGAACACAAGCAGGGGGAGTGGGAGAGGAAGAAGCAGGCTCCCAGCAGAGCAGGGAGCCCGATGTGGGGCTCAATCCCGGAACTCTGGGATCACACCTCCAGCCGAAGGCAGACGCTTAACAACTGAGCCACCCCGGCGCCCCTGCATTTCTGTTCTTGAAGCTGCTCTGCGTGCGGCATGCTGACACAGCAGCTGTAGCGTGCTCACATGGTTTCGTGGAGAAACGACCACTGAGACCCAATGGCATTATGTACTCGAGATCGATAGCCTTTGGAAATCAAGTATTCTGTGTTTACTGTGGAGGGAGTATACAGTTTTAGAAGACAATTCCAAAGATCCTTTGTCAGGCTTAAGAGTAAATACAAAGGAATATGGAATCTCTGTCCCAATCATGTTTCCCAGAAGTTCCAGATTTACACAGTCTTTGCCCCTTGCTTCTCAGTGATTCTGATGACAGTGAGAGGCTTCAGTACTGAGAAATGTCTGCTCATCCATAAAAGGCTAAAGATGGCCAGAATCCTGAATTTGAGAACCCGGTTCATACCCTCAAATAGTGTGATGTTACGTTTGTTTTAGAGCATGAAAAGAATCCATGAGTAATGACATTCCAAGAAGTAGCTTACACACAACACATGTGTAAGATGGCTTGAGACCTGCACTCTCTGATTTTTCCCACTGATGCTGGCTTTGATCCATGGGCTGTCCTAACCCCTGGCTCTCCTTCCAGTCAATCTGACTGGGTAAGGAGGTTTGCAGCGAGAGTCAGTCCTTTTCTGCTACGTTGGGCACCGAGTTGTGTGCATGTTGTTACCTGTTTTATATATTTTGCTTGAAAGACATGCGGCCATTTCTATGCAGCTATAGATGGGTACACATTCTGTTTATCAATTATAAAAACCACAATCCCCCAAAGCCGACTAATAAATGTTGAAAGAATGGCAGAAAAATCACCATTCTGCAACCGTCATAGTAATAGTTGATCTCAGCAAGATTATCTGTAGATGCTGTTGTGGGTTGAATTGCATCCCTCCCAAAAGATGTTGGAGTCCTAACCACAGTACCTGTGAATGTGACTTTATTTGGAAATGGGGTTGTTGCAGAAGATCAGGTTCAAATGGAGTCCTTAGGGTGGGCTCTACTCCAATATGAATTTGTCCTTATAAAAGGGGGACATTTAGGCACAGAGACAGATAGACACGGGGAGAACACCACATGAAGAAGAAGGCATGGGTCAGGGGCTGTATCTACAGTCCAGGGAGCACCCGAGATTGCCAGCAATCCACCAGAAGCTAGGGGAGAGGCATGGGCCAGATTCGCCTTCACAATCCCAGAAGGAACCCACCCCGCTGACACCTTGATCTTAGACTTCTAGCCTCCCAACTGTGAGACAGTGACTCTGTTGTAAGTCGCCCACTTGGTGGCACTTTGTTACAGTAGCCCCACAAACTAGTACAACTGCAAAAAGCAGTGGGTGAAAGTTTGACGGGGCACAGGATGCTCACACAATCTCCAAGTATTCCCCAGAGTCCTCGTTACTACAAAAGGAAAACTGGTCACTCTAGAATGCAGAAACTGGGCAGGCCCCCACCTTAACTGAGTGATCAAAGTAGTGGGACACAGTGACAAGAAGGACACATCACTTATGCAGCTAAAATTCATAACCCAGATCCAATCACGAGGACGCATCAGATAAACACAATGTCCCAGTTAACGGACAGTCTACAAGAAAATTGGCTTGTACGCTTCAAAATGGCAGTCATAAAAGACAAGGGAAGGCTGAATACTTCTTCCAGATTAAGAAGAATAAGACACTTGACATTCAAATGCAGCACAGAAGTCCAGATTGGGCACTAGATTGGAAAAGTAATTGCCAGAAAGGATATTATGGAGATAGTTGGCAAAATCTGAATATTGACTCTATATTAAATAATATTGTATCGGTGTTGAATTTTCTGAATATGAACTCATATCGTGGTCATAGAGGAAAATGTCATGTTCTTAGGAGATACACGCTGGACTATTTAGAGTTAAAGGGTTATGGTTTCCACAACTTACTCTAGAATGATTCAGGAATCATCATCATCATCACAGATGTATAGAGGGAGCAAGATAGCAAATGTGACAATTTTTTAAAAGTTTTACCAGAGAGAGAGAGAGTGAGTGTGCGCAAACGCACACACGAGAAGGGGGAAGGGCAGAGGGAGAGAATCGCAAGCAGACTCCCGGCTGAGTGCGACCCTGATGTGGGGCTGGATCCCATGACCCATGAGATTATGACCTGAGCTGAAACCAAAAGTTGGACGCTCAACCAACCGAGCCACCCAGGTTCCCTGCAAATGTGGCAACTTTTTAATGGTGAATGAATCTAGATGGAAGTATACAATTTTTTAAAATGTAATTTTTCAGTACATTTGAATTTTTTTTCAAAAACATGTGAAAAATAAAATCCCTCACTTGATTTGCACTGCAAGGTGCCACATTGGTGTCCCTCACCTTTGCAACCTGGGATTCCACCCCTAAGCTACTCATTGTCATGGTTTTCAAATACAAACTCTGGAAAAAGAAACAGGCATTGCATATGCATAACTAATTCAGAAAACTCACTAGCTTCAGTCCCGAAATACTGGAAGGTGTTTTCTGTCCCATCATAAAGTACACCAGGAATGACCATTCTCTTTTCCGCTTATTTAATGCTAAGATCCCACCTTTATACTGTGGGAATCTGAACCAAATATATGGATTTTGAGACCCAGAGAAAGAATAAAATGGCATGATATCCCACTTTTTTTTTGTTTTGAGGCTTACAAAATTTAACTCTGTAAGTTATGCTGCTCATTCTTTAAATCACACTCAAGACATTCTCTGGCTTCCCAGTTAGTTAGATTCAACTGTCTGTGTCCACGTTGCCCTGTTCATGATTTTAAGTACTGATTATTCTGAGTTTTTGTAATTGGCTTACTTTTTTGATTCTAAGAGCAGATGTTTCTTGATGTAGGGACAGGGTTCTAACTTGTCAGCCTCAGTGCTTAGATGGCCGGGTGACCAACCACCCCAGTTTGCCTGGGACCTGGGGGGGTTCTAGGACATGCCATATTTTCAGCACTAATACTCGGAAGTCCCGGCCGATGAGGATGGGTTGGTCACACACGTCTTAGCACATGGTAGGGGCTCAATACATGTCGATTGGGAAAATAGATTTATTGTCCCAATCTATTACAAGGCCACGGACAATCTTGCTAACACAAAATAGTGTGGTCCCACAGCGTGCACTCATGTCCAAAGGGCAGGAGGAGCGGTGGGTTGTATCTGGCTAAGTGAGGAGTGTGTGGGTCCTCTCCAAGTCACCACAGGACATCGTATAATCAGGTCGTGTTCACTCCGGCATTTTAGGAGCCAGGCGTTTCCACCGTGCGATTGGAGGACATCACAGCAAAAGAGCAGCAAGAAGTACAAAGGCCATTTTAACATTCTGCATGGAAACATGGGCCAATTCACTTCCAGCAGAGGGGGCCCATGCAGACAAGCGGAAAAGAAGGGACCCTATTAGCCACCAGGGAGGCGAACGCCTTTGATTCCAAAGAACATCAACACGATTGCAGATTTGTGTTTCAGTATCATGCAAGGTTTTCAATCCTCCCGCCATTTAGAAGTATTTTCTCATTTTCTCTTATTTTTATTTCTGAATAATGTGTGTGATCACTTTGCAGTAGCTGGAGACCTGAGCTGTTTTTAAAAATTTCTTCGTGGAAACTTAAGTGCACACGGCTGTGAGCTGAGCTTTACACTAGTAAGAACTGGTGGTCAAAATGTGTCACTGAAGTACAGTGAATCTGAATTCCTTACTCACGCAGACTGATGGGAACAGAGGCCTGGGATCAAATAAGGAGTTTGCAGCAATGTCTTTCTGCTTCCCACAGGAGCTATTCTAGGGCAAATTCTCTTTCCCAAATAGTTGCGAGTTATAGTTACCATTTGTCTGGTGTTAAGTTCATAATGTTATACTATTAGTAATACTAGTAATCCTTGAGTATTAAATGTTTTGCATCTACACCACTGAGAGATTTTGGAAGTTAACTTCCGTTATGTCACAGGCCTCCGATCCAGATACACACTGTTGGGGGCCACAGGGAAAACATGGCCCCCTTCTAGAACTTATCTGGAGTTTATTCTGATTTCTGACAATTTCAACTCCTTGTTCCAGTAAAAGCATCAACTCTTTGTTGAAGGCTTGTCAGAAGGTCCGTGAGTACTTGACTATAGGAAGCAGTGGTACCGTTTTCATGCCCGCCCTTCCAGAATCACAAAATCAGACAAAAGAGGGAGGAAGCTTACAAGGGGGAATGATTGCAAAAGCAAAGAGATTAGCAAAATCAAGGAGCAGAACGGATGATCTGGTACTGGGTGTCTGACAGTTTCATTTAAGAAATGATCTCATCCCAGATATCGAACTTGAATTTCATCAAGACTCTGAATCACCAAGTTCTGGTTTACAGGAAATAGTGGGGGTACAGGGCCAAACTAAGTAACACCACAAATAAAGGATCAGGCACATTCAGTGTGTGGGATATTATATAAGACCTCTGGCCTCGACTCTTCAAAAGAGGTAAAAATGGTAAAAAGGCAGGAAGGCTGTCCTAGATGAAAAGAAACTACAAATGTAACAACCTAATGCTACAGGTGGACCTTTACTGCATCCCGGCTTTGGAAGAGGTAAGGACCCAGTTATAAGAAAGAGTTTTGAGATAACTGGAGAATTTTGAATACAGAATGGACAGATGATACTACTGAATTACCGATAATATTCTTAAGTGTAATCACGGTATTGTGTTTATATAGGAGACTATCATTGCTTTTAAGAGATTGATGTTGAGAAATTTAGGAATAAAGTGTTATTTTGTTGTTTACTTGAAAATAGCAAAAAAGTCAATCATCACTGAGCCTACATGAGAGGCATATAGACGTTCATTTCATTATTTTTTCAACCATTTCAGTATTGTTTGAAAAGTTAACAATAATGAAAAGCTGGGAAAAGAAATGAGACCTTGTTTTGGGGGCACATGGTGTTTAGGAGGCTTGCTGAATTCAGCACAGGCTGGTGACCACGCAGAGCAGTTGGGGGCTGGCCGTGAGCTTGCACTGGGCTGAGGCACTCGCACGCAACCCTCAACTCCGTGCTGATGTATGATCATTATGGCCTTTTGCGATGGGAAACGGGGTCTTTGAGAGGTGAAGAAACTTGCCCCGCATCTAATAAATGGTAGACATGAGATTCAAATTCAAGTGTAGGCTTCAGAATCATTGCTCTTCACCAGCAGGCTTGAGGGGGACATGGTCCCTGGAGCTTGTTTGTTGGGTTGGTGGTGGACGTATGTATCCATCCCTGGTACGTGCAAGAGGATTCAATGTGATTCAGGATGAAAACATGAGAATTTCTATTTTCACTTTTTAAATATAAAAATATAAGAGGAATTGAGCTTTCCTGATAGTTTTTTTTTAAAGATTATTTATTTATTTATTTGACAGAGATAGAGACAGCCAGCGAGAGAGGGAACACAAGCAAGGGGGAGTGGGAGAGGAAGAAGCAGGCTCATAGCGGAGGAGCCTGATGTGGGGCTCGATCCCATAACGCCAGGATCACGCCCTGAGCTGAAGGCAGATGCTTAACCGCTGTGCCACCCAGGCGCCCCTGAGCTTTCCTGATAGTTAATCAATCTACAGATCTATATGTCTCTTAATCAGTCCATATGGTGATGGCCATTTCTCAATTATCCTGTAAGACTTTTCCAGAGTGGAAAGGCCCTTCTAGTGGTACCTCTCTCTTCCATTAGGTTGTTCCTGGGGTACTGAAAACTATCGCAGTTCACATGCCCTGGTTAAATGCACTTATGGATTAGATTACGTAGTTTTCACTAACTCATTAAATGGACGAGTGACTTAAAATGACTTCTGCAAAGTAACTTGGATTTCTCTTATTTCAATAGTGCAAGCACAATTGAACAACAATAAAATGGCAGGCTTACTCTTAATACATCTGCGACATTACAAAGTAAAACAAATAAAGATTCCTTGTTTTACCTCTTTCTTCAGAAGTTTCTGCTTTCTGCATATCTTTCACAAGTTATAGAAAATATATTAGTTCAGTAGTGCTGATTAATAATTTATGCATAGTTATAAATACATTGAGGTCTATGACTCTGACTTTTTCCCAATAGAGAGCTGAGATCAAAACAATTTGGCGCTTGCCAGTCTGAGCACAGGGACTGACCCAATATATTTTGAATCAATGACTTAGCAAGCAAAAACATTCAGTGAATCAATTTAATGAGATAGGAAAGTGTAATATAATTCAGAAAAAGTTCCATTGCATTGGTTAAATAAGAAAAAAAAGGCTTTTGTAGCTAGCATTCATTCATTAAACACGTCTAATGTGCCTTCTCTCAGTCAGGTTTTTGCTTCATTCTGGGGGTACAAACATGGCCAATACGTACTCACTACCCTTGAAGGGTTCCTAGCATCGCTATGTTGGAGGGGATAAACAGACATGGAGCAAATGTGATGGGATTAAGTACAGGGCTTTGGGAACACTGATATTAATTTGCCTGAAAATTTCTGGGAAAAACCATAGTCCTTCCCAAGCAAAGACGTTTTTGCTGATTTTTGCTCTTTCATGGCCACTGAATCTTGCCATGGGGACGATCAGGAAGCTGGACAATTAGTCATTTCTATCCAAGGTGATTAAAAACAAAAAATGCATCACGGTTTTCCAAGTTTTCACTCACAACAATGGGATGAGGTTATCCATCCAGAAGTCATTGCTTTTAGCCACGGCTCTGGTCTTCGGCTCCTCCTTTTGCTAAGGAGCCCACGTGCCTTGCTGACTCAGAGGGAATATTTGCTGTGTAGCAGAGCCTCGGTAAACAGTGCTGTGCTCATCCTGGGTACTTAAGAAATATTTGTTGAGTGAATAAGTACATGAACAGCACTGCCGATTACCTTCTAAGGGAAGTAAGATTTCAAAAATGATCGATTATCTGCAAGCTACTGCCTTCTTGGACTTCCCTTTGGAGAATAAGGAAGACATAGACAAATTCTGCAGGCCTTCCAAAAAAAGTGCTTTCCGCTGACCCGATTATCCCCTGAGTGACACTGAGATCTCAGATGGCCGCTCCAATCCTCTAATTAGGATTCTAGTCTCCTTTCATCTCAAATGTCATCCTAGGTGTAATTTACACAGGCATGATGGAAGAGCCTTGGAGATCTCAAAGCAATGTTGGCTTGGGGAAACACCACGAGAATTTAAGTAAAAATGGAATGAATCCCATCTTAAGCAGTCTTTATAATCCTTATAAAGCCATACCATTTCCAATAACTTCCCTTTGGTCTTCTAAGCAAAGTGACCTATGAAATACTGATTTGGGGGTGTTTTTGAACTATTATTACATTTGTCTCCTATGCGGATCCTTTGATGGGGCACATTTGAACTCTTCCAGGAGATTTTGCCCATGGCTGTCTATCTGCCTACCTGAGGCCCAAAGTCCATCTCTACTGGACCTTTTATTTCTCTTGGATCTTCCCTGTGAAGTGTGAGACGTGCACTGTGAGAAGGCCACCTGCTGTCCTCCGCCAATCATGCCTGCACCAGAATTCACTTCACTGGGCACCTTGTGTGCACCTGGCCAGATGCCCTATTTGTTCATGATTTCAGAAGGATTCCAATATACTTATTTCATCTGTATGAAAATATAATGTAGCTGGATGTAAATAATATATACCATATCTTTAGAAAAAAGATGGTTAATATTTAAAGGGCTATAGACTAAATAATACATATTGGGGGGGAAAACAATGTGAATATTTTATAGGCTGAAGGTCATTTGTTGGCTTGGGAAAACAATCTGTTTAAAGAAACAAAGTCAGCCTCACTTTTACCTCATGGACAAGGCCACTTTACTTGGTCAAGTTAAGGGAAATTCACAATAGATAATACTATTCTTGCAACCCAAGAGTTTAATAATCCAGTTTCAGAGACCATGACCTTGTCCAGCTTTACTCTAGAGAAGCATGATCTTTTATCACGGCACCAACACATTCATTTCACTATGTGAGCCTACATTAGAATTCAAGTCATGTGTATTCCTTCAGTGATCAGAGGTCTGTGAATGAACCTGTTCACATCTCACACTCGCTTGAAAACATGTATGGACGGTGTAGAGTAATGTATTTAAAGTTCTGAACTCTCGGAGNAACAGAGGTCTGTGAATGAACCTGTTCACAACATCTCACACTCGCTTGAAAACATGTATGGACGGTGTAGAGTAATGTATTTAAAGTTCTGAACTCTCGGAGGGAATACTAGCTCTTCTGATGTGGCCCAATATCTGTAAACGCAATCCCCCGAATATTCTTGAAGAAGTCGGGGTCACTAATGCGAGGAAGTTCAACAAAGAAACTGCAGATGCAAAACTTGCTCAGTCTACCCGCTTGATTTATGCTCAAGTCTGGACTCAAGTCCCTTCTGCTGACGTGCTGTTTAGCACCCTAACCTCAAGAACTCCAACTTTGCATTTCTTTTGAGTCTGTGAAACTCTTTGGGGGTTGTTTTTCATCTCTCAGATTGTCTATAGTGTAATGTTTGGGCAGGTCCTGGAATGCACAGAGAAGTCACTCACAACATGTTTCCTTCCAGGAAACCATTAACTGAGTCCTGGGAACGACAGTAGGGTCCTGCTGAACACAGTCTGTCGGCGAACCTGACGTGGACTTTGGCCACATGACCTACCGAGCGTTGTGCTAAGTGCCTGGGTCACTACACAACCTAAAACCAGCCTTACATTCTGGGCTTTCTCAGATGTTCTCAGGGAATCCAATGATAAGTTCTAGTGTCTTACCATGTTTTTCAAAATATTTCACAATATTACCATATTTTTCAAAAAATATTATGTATGTTTCCCTGTGGTGTGGTACTTTCTACATTCCTCCCCAAGGAGACAAACACATATATTTTGTAGGAAAAACTAAGATGGGTGAAAAAATCAGCAGGAAGTGAGAGAATCCTTGAAGGTTCAAAAAAACCCCAATGTTTAGTTTTGTTGAGTTTCTCAGGGGATTAGGACTTGGATGAAAAATTCAGAGTCCGTGTCATCCCGCCGGGCTTCAGGCTTGGAGTTTCTTGACTACGTGATGATGCTGTAGTAAGGGCATGACCTGAAAATACAGATGAGGTCTTTTTCTGGCAAAACACTGGTCCTCACGGCGGAGTAAATATGGGAAAACCAGAAATACCTTCCTATGCTGTTCGTGTCAAAAGTTTGCAGCCCATTTTAAGAAAACAATCGATTTTCAAATATTCATGTTTATACCTAATGTTTTGATTGTGCCTCATTCCCTGTGGTACTACATTTTAAGCAAGTGAGGGTAGTAAGTATTCTACACACCTTGGAGATGACACGGTCTGACACCGAACTAACATTGGATTCAATAGCGAAAAGAAAAACACAGGGAGACATTAGGTCTGCAGAAATGCATATGAAATCAAAGTATTATTTTGCACAGTGGGTACCTAAATTGTGGCACTCTTTACTTCTCAAGCGTGAAAATATAAATAATTTCAAGGAGTGATGTTATCATTGAATCATGAAATTTGGAAGCTCAGCAGAGCTCCCATTGTTCAAAGCTTCTAGAGCATTCTTGACAGGTACTCACCTAGACTCCATTTAAACATTTCCAATGACAGATATCAATACCTACTGTAAAGAGGACTTGAGATTTGCTGCCCGACCTAAACTAAGTCACCTTCCCTCTTGAGCAGTTCTGGGGATCTTCGTGGACAAGGCTTGGCCCCAAAGCATAAGCATATCCTTGTTCTTCCTCCTGTGATTGACACTGACACTGAGCCCCCAACCTTTTTGCTTGCTTTGTTTTTCTTTGTGATCTATAGCTAGTTTCAGCTGCCGAGAGTGGATTCTGTTTTTCTCTGACCATCACCTGGTAAATTCTCCTTTTGCTTAGTTTCTGACATTGGGTCTAACCAGTCTTTGCTCTCTCACTCTCTGCTCTTGGCTTTTGAGGTCAGCTCTATCTTCCTTGGTTGTTAACATTGTTCTCTGTTATTTCTCAGCCATTATTTTGGTCGTGTGGGTGCAGACATCCCCAAGGAGCTTTCCCTGATCTAAAACATGTATTGTGACAAGTGCTGATTCTAAATTAGGTTATTAGATATATTGTCTTTACATGGCAGGATAGGAAGATTTCAGATGCATTCTCAAAGGAAGAGAATGAATTCAGTATTTCTAGCAGTTATGTAAGGCACATTAAAGCCATTTGGATATTTAGTTACTGATCTCTGTTCCCACCACCATCTATTCTATTGCTATGGAATGAAAACTTTTGGAAATTCTTTGTGATTTGAAGAACAGATTTCCTCCACTTTCCCTCAATTACCCAAAGTAGCCAATACAATCATGGCAATGGCCTGGGATTGATCCCTTTGTACAGGACTGACCTGGAAATTAGCACTAATTCAGAAAATTGCCAGACAAAGCTTATATATTTAGTAGTCCAGTTTTGCCAATGTGAAACAAAGTTTGATGTTGTGAACATCCAGTCTTGGTGAAAAAATTCCGATTCTTTGCCAACTATTATTTCAAATATGCAACCTCTTCACAGGGTCTTTGATGATACTCCACACAGAATTTCTATTCTACCTGTGATTGACATAATGCAATGATTCTGCTAGGCACATAACCACCTGAAGTTACTCTTAAAATATTGAAATCTCATCTTGAGAAAATGAAATCCAGGATATTAAAAGTATGTCTGCTAATTTAAAGAAAGTGGTGGTAGTGGGGGAGACATAGCAAAGCATTACACTTTGAGTTTAGGCATTCCTGAATATTTTAGAATTCATCATTGCATTCCAAATGTTTGAGGCTGTGCTCTTTCACACCAGAGGTGAGAGACAGGAATGTATTTTGGTCTCTTTCTCTGAAGTCACTGTAGATATTTGGAACTTACCAGAGGAAGAGAAGCTTTCTCATTGAGAAGCTTGCTCACCTGAGATTACTGTAACTGAGCAGGACCTTCTTAAGGAAGGTACTGCAAATGTGATTCCATCTACCAGTGAGTGTACTTGCAAAGATATTCACATATTGGAAAAGTAATAGATGCAGCACAGAAAATACTCAGAAAGTGGTAGGATGGAAATCAGATGCATCGAAATTCCAAAGCCATTTAGGGTAGAGATGGGTTGCCCTAAATGTCTTATGGAATAGGCAACCAAAAGCACGTACATCTCTTTCGGGTATGTGTGATTTGATTTATAACCTGACTATGTAGACTTGTACTATGTGATAGAGAATAAATGGTATTTTTGCACCCACTGTGCTGCATTGGTGATATCACACAATGTTCTGCCTTTACCTTCATGAATCTAATTGGGAATTGGTTCCAGTTTAATTGCCAGTGATTTCAGCATGAGGGATTTTGAAGAACAACAAAATGAGATCCTAATAAATGCACCCAAGAACGTAAATCACAGGACCCAAGGATGTCTCTGAATTCTACCTCAAACATATAGTCTATACATTGGGAAGAGAAGAGCATGATTTAGTGGATAATTCCTTCTGTGAGTCTCAACTCCAATGTCCCTCCTCTAGGACTTTTCCTCTGACATCCACAATCACTTCCCAGTGTGTGCTCCAAGAGATACTTCTGGTTTTTCCTGTCCTACAGATGTCCCCATTCCTTGTAATGGGTTTTCTCGCCCAGACTGCAGGTGACCTAGGGGCAGGGCCTCCGTCGTTTGTGTTCACCACATCCTAGGAGATGAGTGTCCTATCTGGCACAATGCCTGGTTTATAGCAGCACACAATAGATAGCAAATGAATGAAGGAATAGGTAGATAAATGAAGTAGAAAGGCAGAGGGTAAATTTAAATTCTGAGACTTCAAATAAATTGTAAGTGAAATTTAAATTCTCGATGCTCTTACTTAGAGAATAACTTATTGCCATAGGGAGGGACATCTCTCTTGTAAATGACCCTATTTTATCAATCCCCCCTACACACACCTGTTTAGTGCCCACAATGTACTGGGCATACAGTGAGAGATACAAGATGGTCCTGCCTTCAAGGAACTTACTACCCAGTAGGGGAAGGAGATTTACATATAAATAAGCATAGTAAATCTCTCCTACTTTCATGGCTTGTAGGGCAGAGGATAATCAGTGTCTTATTATTGAGTAGATGGCGGAATCAAGGGGAGCTTCAAGGAAGAGGTGGCAGTTGAAATGGGACTAAGGGATGAATAGCATTTTGCAGGTAGAAGAGATGGGAAGAGCTCTTTTTGGCAGAGGGACCCTGAGTGGCAAAAGCTCATAGATGTGAAGCCTCTTCGGTAGGGGAGATAAGTGTCCAGTACATGGAGATATATTTGCTTTTACTGTAACTTTGGCAAAGTCATATAATTTCCCTACAAATTGGTTTCTGAAAGGAGAAAAAACCACTTCCCTGACTATCTTCTTAAAGATTTCGTAAAGCTTAGTAAGTTAATATATTGCTAGGGCACTTGGAGCTGGAAGTTCTTAATGCATAGAAAGATCTCCATGGGGACAGATGGCATAGGGTGACTAACGTGCACTCTTTTTTGGAAATCAAGTTCTTATCCCTGTGAGGTAAATTACCTTTTCCTGGGAACCATCTGGTTACCTTCAAGATCCAATTTACCCCATGGAGCATCAATGAGGGGTGCCATTTATTCCTCTTATGATTAGACTCCATGATATAATTGTACTTGACTTTCACCTTTATATCTTAAGCATCCCATAACCTTAATAGAATCTCTTAGTCTCCTACAAGCAGCAAGGATGTCAGAGATCACCCTTTTTAGCTCTAGTGGGAGAAGAACAACCTGTGAAATGGCAGAATGGCCTTTCTGGGCCAGAAAGCAAGGAGAGTCTCAAGCAGCCATATGCAATAGAAATAGTTTAACCCAGTATATCCAAAATATTATCATTTCAATGTATAATGTATATGAAAAAATCTTAACGAGATATTTTACATTCTTTTTTTGGTACTACTCTTCCAACATTCAGTGTGATTTGTATGCTTACAGCACATCTCAGGTCAATCTACAGATATCTGCAGTGCTCAGTAGCCACATGTGATTAGCGGCCACCATATTGGATGGCACAGGTCTCAAAATCTAGTGTGGTTTTTACACTTACAGCACATGTCAGCTCTATCTGAAACACATCTCAAGTGCTCACTAGCCATATGTGGCTGGTGGCTACCATACTGAGAATGCAGGTGTAAGGTCCTCCTGAGCATATCTGGAGTGGGGGCCAGTGATGTAAGAGTGGCTGGACTGTTTGAGCTGAAGGCAGGCTATGAGCTTAACATTAGAGTATTCTCCATGTCCTTCTGAATTCTTTGGGTAGGCTGCCTTCAAATCAGCAGAACTCATTTGTATCTCTTCTCTTTGATGCCATTCTTCTGCTGTCCACTGCCTCTCCTTAATCAATTGCCCAAAACGCACCAGCAAAGAACTGAATTGGAGTTAGGTTATGGTTGAAGTCTGGCTGAGATTCAGCCTATCCCTGGAATTGTTTCCATTTAAATAAATGGGAACATGTGACATCTGCCAATACTTTGCCTATGTGACAGAGATTTTTTGGCCGGTGTTTGTTTATTTTTACTAAAGCATAACAATCATCCAGAAAAGTATAAAGCTCAAATATGAACGGTCAGAAGAACTTCTTCCAAGATACCAATAAAAAAATCTTAAAGTTTTTTTTTCCATATCCCTTTCTTTGCATAAGATTTATTCTCTTGAAAATTATTGGCACCAAGCCTTTGATATGCAGAAATTACGGGTTACCAAAGACCAGAGAGTATCTTATTGATTTGCTGTAATTTTGAGTTATAAATTGCATATTGGCTCCGGGCGTGTGCATGCATCTTAAAGACAACAGGCTGTCAAAAAGTTGAAGAAAAGAAATGAAGTTCAAGGCAGCCTAGTATCATCCCCCCTTTTCCTTCAAGGAAGTGCAGCCACGCCTGTAGGTGGTTAGAGACAGCCTTCCAACATAGCCACCAGATGGCAGTATTGTCCAATCTTTCCACCCCTTCCGGCACTTTCCACAGGCTTCCCAGAAAATAAAATTGTAGATTGTTCCACGGCATATAAAACTGACAACCCTGTTATTTTAAACTTGAAACTGACAGGCTGTTATTTTAATGAGGTCTGCCAGAGCCAAGGTTAACCAAAGCTTTATTTCCCTACAAAATGTTAAGGCCATAGTTCTAAAAGGGGGATGTGAAATTTTATGTTATTGATACTTTCAGTGACTGTATAAGTTTTAAGATATTTTTTGACAAGTAAAGCTACATGACAAATATAGACACGTTTATATATATAGCCAAATTATGCATTGAAATTGGTTCAAATTTTTCCCCAAAGGTCCTTTTGCTCGGCTACACTTTGCCAAAAAAAAAAAAAAAAAAAAAAAAAAAAATCCTTTTCTAGAGTTTTCCATTTCTGCCCGTGTTGAAGTAAAAGTATATATTTTTAGCACCTTGACTTTCTAGCTTAGTGAATCAAAGGAAAATTTAAAGCTATTTTAATCCTATTATTACTCCAAAATGAAATCAGGTATTTGATTCTTTATTTCTATGAATAAGCTTAGATTCAGAACAGTAAAACTTAGTTAGAAAGGATTTTCTCTTATAATAGTTACTTCTATAATGGTTAATGGCATTATAATTTACTTCCTGTCCCTTGAAATGCCTTTTTATGTTGATCAAGAAAGTATTTAAAGTCAGTTGCTAACTGCGCCAATATTAAAAACATTGGTAATCATCTTTTCTCAAGTGATTTTGCTAACCCTTTTCCCCACATTTTTACTTGCTCCACAAATTAATTTCGAACATTTAATGAATCTTCCTGCCTAAAGTTATGAACGTAGATCCTGCAAATACTCGCTCCAGCTCTGCATTTACAGAATTTCTTTTAAATGAATATTGTAATCGGGACTCTTGCGATCGGCCAAAGGTCTGTCCGCAAAGAGACTTAAACTCAGGAAGAGCTGTGATTTCTGAGAGCCCGCCTCAAATACGTGAATTCATGTTCAGTTACTCATTGGTGACAATCTCAGCTCAATTCATAGACACTTAACGCAAGCCTACGATGTATAAAGAACTGTGTCCTCAAAACAAGCTACGTAATTTACCGAGCATGGTGCAAAATAAAGATGTGGGGCTTCTGGTTGAAAAACGAAGAATTTTAACACAGCAGTATCAGAGCATTAAACCAAGCGTGGACCCTTCTAAATGTGGGACCCTGTGCAACGGCCACGAAGCGGCCCTGGCTGGTCCCCAGGAAGCTGTAGTCTAGTGGGGTTTCACTGATACATACAACCCCAGGGACGAGACAGAAGCGGGTAACAATCATGAAAGCAGAGACGGCTGCCACACCTGTTAGATACCCAGCAATTACATCCATATTACCTTCAGTTTGCACGAAAATGTTCAAAGGTGCCTTCACTTGACAGCAGGATGACTGAAAAGGGCAGCTCTTCATCTACATGGTGGGCACCACATTAAACCCTCCCTTCACGCCTCATTGTGTGGTTCCCATGACCCCGCTTGAGCAGAGGAGGCCAGGGATGTGAGGGGTGAAATCATTTGGCCTCAATCACTGAGCACAAGTAGTGGGACCTGATTTCGAACCTCGACAGTTGGGCTCCAGCGCCCGTAGTCCGAAATTCGCCATTACCACAGAACTGGCCAGCTAGAATGTTTTAATGCTTTCTAAAAGCTGTGTGGCCTGTTGGTAGGTCTCACTCATTTCAAGAAGGATGGAAAATATAGTGGAGGAGGGGGCACAGTGCTCTGGACATCTTTGCACAACCCTCAGTTTATTAGCCCATGCTACTTTTCTGGTCCTCCTTTAACACCACTATGATTCCAGCTGCCCTCCAAAGGATTCCCTATTTACCATCCTTTTCCAACACCACTATGGTGAGAGCAGCCCTGCAAGTAATTTCCTAATTTTCTAGGCCTTTAAAAAAAATGTCCATAGGAGCACCTGGGTAGCTCAGTCAGTTAAGCATCTGCCTTTGGCTCAGGTCATGATCCTGGGGTCCTGGGATGGAGCCCCGAATCGGGCTCTCTGCTCAGGGGAGAGCCTGCTTTTCCCTCTCCCTCTGCACCGCCCCCTTCCCCCCCCCCCGCCCCGCTGTGCTCTCTTTCAAATAAATAAATAAATAAATAAATAAATAAAATCTTAAAAAAAAAGATCTAATATTTTAGACTCCCCTAGAAGGTCCAAAGACAGAAAAAGAACCAAATGTTGTTTGCTTGGTTACCCTTCTGGTTTTAAACAGTGGTAGGTTATATTGGTCTTGGATGGATCGATCTAGCTACCTACCTACCTATCATCTATCTTAATTATTGGCAGAAAAAATAATTTTCGGTGGTGCTAAGATAATCCTAGAGGGACACCACCATAAAATCTAGGCCATTCCTCCAACACAAAAATGTGAAAAAAAAAAAAAGTCTTTAAAACCCCTCTTGGCTTTAAAATGGGAAACGTGTTCTTGTTGTGGATTTTTTTATTCCTAGAACTGCACGGACCAGCGAGTCCCAGGGGTTTCTATGACAAAGGGAGAATTTCCCCATATGGCTACCTATATCGGTTGGAAATCCAGCCCTACATCTTTAATGGTCTGTATCTAACAACATTGCATTTGAAATCCTCTTCTTGAGACGATTTCTCTTATGAAATGGAAAGGAGTAAAGAAAGCACAATTTTCACCACCCTGCCACAGGAGTCCATGGAGACTTGAAAGAGCTTTGCCTTTTCCTATTACACTGTACTTGGGAATTAGGTCGGGACACTAGACGGTAAATCTGATTCAGCCAAATCCCAAGCCCTCGGAGNCCACCATAAAATCTAGGCCATTCCTCCAACACAAAAATGTGAAAAAAAAAAAAGTCTTTAAAACCCCTCTTGGCTTTAAAATGGGAAACGTGTTCTTGTTCTGGATTTTTTTATTCCTAGAACTGCACGGACCAGCGAGTCCCAGGGGTTTCTATGACAAAGGGAGAATTTCCCCATATGGCTACCTATATCGGTTGGAAATCCAGCCCTACATCTTTAATGGTCTGTATCTAACAACATTGCATTTGAAATCCTCTTCTTGAGACGATTTCTCTTATGAAATGGAAAGGAGTAAAGAAAGCACAATTTTCACCACCCTGCCACAGGAGTCCATGGAGACTTGAAAGAGCTTTGCCTTTTCCTATTACACTGTACTTGGGAATTAGGTCGGGACACTAGACGGTAAATCTGATTCAGCTAAATCCCAAGCCCTCGGAGGAATTGTCCTTTTATTGCAGATAAGTATAAAAACAGCGGTGGAAGCACGCTGGAATCTTGGAGATAAAATGCCAGGGGCTATCTGCTAATGGATTTGGTAGCTAAGCAGCGGTACTTATAGAATAACCCTCATGGCTTCCAAAAAAAAAAAAAAAAAAAATCTCAGCCACAGGACCTCTGTATGCAAATAATCCTGATGGTAAATGTGTTGCGTTAGCTTTTGTCTTAGGTTACTTCTCCGTTCTTTCTTCGAAGAGTTCGGTTTTACCCCGGGGCATGGGGCGTCGCCCAGCAAGGCAACCTTCACCTCTCCAGTCTTGCACTTGCATGAGTAAGATTTGCCAATTTGATTTTTAGTATTTTTCTCATCAGGAGTGATTTCTGAATTTTTATAATATGTCACCGTGATCCATAAATCACAAATTCCGACATGCTTGGTTTTCTTCCTTCTTTTTACTATAATAAAGGGAAAATTAAACAGCCTTTTGAAAACAGTTTTCATTTCCTTACTTCAATTTCTTTTTTCTTTTTAAAGATTTTATTTATTTATTTGACAGAGAGAGAGAGAATACAAGTAGGGAGTAGGGGCAGAGGGAGAGGGAGAAGCAGACTCCCCACTGAGCAGGGAGCCGGATGCGGGACTTGATCCCAGGACGCTGGGATCATGACCTGAGCTGAAGGCAGATGCTTAACCAACTGAGCCGCCCAGGCATCCTCAGATTATTTTCCATGTGGAAAACCAACTCTCTTCTTCAAGTCAAAGAGAGTGTCTTAGACATTTTAATGTCTTTTTTTACAGACATTCAAAAAGGCTCAACCCATGTTTAATTTACTTCCTTTTTGAGTAGGTAGGGCTTTTCAAGGGTCTCTCCCAAGATAGTCGAAAGTGGGGTGTGATTAAAGTCAGTGCCTGAATGAAGTGTGTCACTAAGCTCCCTTCTTCATTATCTACACAGCTGAGACAAAAGTCCAAACTTCGAAGGAACTGGGACTTGGGCTCAGAGCTTGATATTGGTCTGAAGGGGTGACACTTTCCACAAGAACCTGCGAAGTCTTCTCACTTTTGTTTGATAGCTTTTTTTTTTTAAATAGTCTTTCCTGAAGACAGAGCCATAAGAGACAGGCTTACCAAAACTTGATTAAAAAGAGGATTTTAGGAAAATATGATGAATATTCTGGGCAATTAGGGAAACACCCTGTGGTCTTTAAAAGGAAAAGAGCCTTTCCCTGATCAAAAACGCATAGGACATATGTGGTGCTGGGGTCACGTGTACCCAAGTGCTTGCTCAAAGTGCTGTAAGTACAGACCCAATCACTAGAGCTGCAGCTTGGCAATCTGCATTTCTAATGAGTTCTCCCCACCACCCCCGCACCCCCAACACATCCCACCCATGGATTCAGAAACCAGAAAACTGAGACGCAGGGCACTAAGGAGTAGACGAGGTGATGTCACCAGGACACATTTAGCCCCGTGACTTGAACTTGGTTTTCTTTCTCTGAAAGATCTTTTCATTTTCAGATTTAACTTAGCTTTTTACATCTACCTTTTCTAAGATTGTAAGTCAGGGTCCAATGAGTTTTATGGCAATAATTAAAAATATATGTATTTTTTAAATCTTTTTATTCATCTAATTTTTTGAATATGCAGTAATACTTCCATAACTCAATTCGTGGTCCTTCCTCCCACAGGGCAAAAGGCATGGCTGTATTGTGCGTGTCCATGCATTCAGTCAGCAAGCGTGTACTAAGGACCGTCCCTGTGGGAGCAGCACCGGGCTACAAAGTGGAAAAGGACACTGTCCCTACGTTCAAGGAACTTTCCCTTGTGGAGAAGTATAGACATCAAAACAAATAGCAATACAGTGTAATGTCAACACTGATAGAAATTGGGTGAAGAGGGATAGAAACTTGAGTGTAGAGGGTCTGGTTGTGGGTTTTTTTGAGAGCAAAGACCAGTGACCCGAAGTTGGTTAAACTGAGAGAAACTGTTAAAAGGTAAAAGTACTGAAACCGCAGCAAGGGGGATGAGTGGTGTTAAATCACAATCCATGCAATAGGCACACGGCAGTACCCAAGGGCAGTCACCACTTAACCAGAAAAGCAATGAATTTCCAGGAAGGGTCTCAGAAGTGAGGTTGGCACACTCAGGGCCTGGGTGTCTGCACTTGTCTGAGGATGCCACAGGTGCCTTTAAGGAAAGGACGCTTCGCAGGTGTGTTCACACCATGTCTTAGAGGGGATACATGCTGCTTCGATGGTAAGCATTGCTGGAGAAGCAGCAGCAGATAGTAGAGAGTTACAGAGAGAAGGTCTTGCGTCTGCCAGCACCGGTGGGGCCTTGGAGAGGGGTTCACATGCGGCTCCTTGAGCAGGCTCTTGAATAATGGTAGAAGGAGGCAGGCCAGGCCTCTGAATCAGGTGGAATATCTCCATGTTTGAAGGCGCACGTAGACCAAGCCCACGCAGTCTTTGAAAAGCAGTGTGGTAAGAATGGAAGAATGGAGAGGTAGGATTTTTGGCCAGAGAAGTGGGCCGAAGCCAGCAGAAGCTATGGGATTTCATAGCCTACAGTAAGCAGGTTAGCCTCTGTTCTAGAGTATCCGCTGAAGGGTGGTAGAACAGTTCAGGCTGGGTGAAGAAGGATGTACGGGTTAGGTGCTGGGAAAGGTGTGGGAACGATTTGGATTGATGACAAGGGGCCATTGAACAGAACCTTATTGTTCATACCTGTCATGGATTCTTAGGTGGCAAATCCATGACACACATTCCATTTTAATTAGACTATGCTTCTTACAGAGCCCCTTTCCCTCTCCATGTTCTTGCTCCCTGCCAGCTTAAGCCTTGCCCATGTTATTTCCAGGAAGTAACTTTCCCCCACTGGGAAAGACATCTGTCTCTGTCTGTCGACAGCCTCTTCATCCTTTAAGGCAGAGATCATGTGGAGAAAGAAATTAGAGAAGTGGGCTCGGTTTGTTCATTTGTCGTTCATTCACTCAATATCTACTATGTTCCTGGCACTGTCTTAGATACAAGATTTGAAGTTGTGAACAAAAAAATAAAAATTTCTCTCTTCATGCAACCTATGTTTTCACTTCAGGATTCCACCAAGCAACAGATAAACTAGTAACATATGTAATATGTCAGACAGGGTTAAGTGCTAAGGAGAAAAATAAAGTGGGGAAGGTGGGGTGGGAGTCTGCGCGGAGGAGGGCGAGGAGATGGGTTGTAGTTTTAGATCAGCTGCTTAGGGAAGGTCACACTGGGGAGATAGTTGATAATGTAAGGAGGTAATTTTTATTCTTTCATGAGACACATTCGGATTAATATTGATGCATAGAAATTCCTTCATTTTTTTGAGAGATAACTCTCTCACAGTTTGCTTATAACATGAATCTCTCTTGGATCATCATTTTCCCACTTTGGAGAGTATGTGCATGGAGAAGTATTTCTATTACATAAGAAAGCAACAGCGCAGGCATGGAAATTAAAGGTGACTGACTCCTGGCCTTGGTTGGGGAGACTCAGTTGAGAGAGAGGATGGGACATGGGGCAAAGTGGGATGACGACACTCCAAGAAAGGGATGATGCCACACGGACACAGGAACCCAGAGACGCAGACCTTGTTTTACAACAGAAACATATAGATTTGAATGTGGAGTCTCTTGACTTTACATTCTCTCTCCTCCTCCTTCATTTTCATCACCACCATCATCTCCACCATCACAACCATCATCACCACCATCATTACCACCACCGGCACCACCACCAACACTGCATGGGTTGAAGGGAACACATCTGTATAGTTGGATTCCCCTTGAAGGATGACGGTTGGGTTTGAGAGCAGTCTCTGCCCTGAAGCCTTCTTGGACGGATAACACCAATTCATTCCACTTTGTACATCTTCTAGTTCTGTGCTCGTGTACTCATTTATTTATTCAACACTTGCCCAGAGCTTACTGGGTACCAGGCACTATGCTAGGGACATGCTCATGATTAAAACACAAGTTCCAGAACCTTTAGTTAAATTCTTTTGCTATTATTTGCACTGCACGTAGAACTAGAGAGTTTTGGAGCTGGAAGACACTCTCAGAGTGAAATTTATTTTGATCATCCTATCACACAAATGAGCATTTTATTTTATCAGTATCTCGTGCATTTGGCTTGTTTATTGTTTCATTTGGGGATGCGTTGCTTCTATAAAACATCTTTATGCCCCCGGTAAGGAACAGTATCTTGTACATTTTGGTATCTTTTGACAGTTTGCTGAGTGTTGAACACATGGTAGATGCTTGATAAGTATTTTTTTCAGTTGACTATTGGATTATGGAGAAAGCCTCATAGTTTTTTAAAAACGATCTTACATAATGACCGATGTGAAGTCCATTAGAACTTGCTCATCTGCACAGGGTAAAAATTTGAACAAATGATTATGTGGGGAAGAAACAGATTTTTGAATATGTTATTCTGTACAGGATGCCTCAGAAGCCAAGCATCTGGGAGAGAAAATCCACTGCTCTGATGTTGCAGAAAACCATTATATTGTCTTTAAAAAGCACGCACAGCCATGGGTACAGATTCATTTGTCTTTCGTGCACATCATTATATAACCACCGTGTTTGGGCAATTAGAGGAAAGAAAGCATTTTTTCTTCTATTTAAACTTGCTCTTGGAGGGGCGCCTGGGTGACTCAGTTGGTTAAGCGTCTGCCTTTGGCAGCCCCTGTGTGGGGCTCCCTGCTCAGCGGGGAGCCTGCTTCTCCCTCTCCCTCTGCCTGCTGCTTCCCCTGCTTGTGCTTTCTCTCTCTCTCTGTCAAATAAATAAATAAAATGGTTTAAAAAAACAAATTTGCTCTTGGAGGTGGCATTCCTTCTTCGGGATCACTGGATCAATTACATGGAGCTGCATAAAAGTCGGAATCCCACTTTCTGGAAGGGTAACCAAGCTGACATCTTGGTTACCTTTCTCTTTTCACCATATTTCGATTCTTGAAGCAAAAATAGTGATGTTAAATCTTCAGTTCCATAATTTGGTAAATACTAATTAGCAGTCCAGTACATTTAATTAGTTGTATCAGGTGACTGGCTGAATTTTCAGCCTTTGCAGCTTCCCGGAATTTTAATTTTCAGTGTGTGTGATTCCTATTCCATTTCGAGGGGGTAAGTGCTAGTTTCCCGAATCTGAAATGGTCCCATTTAAAGAGGGATATATATGTTCCTTGCATACGCCTTTCACTCTTTTTTTCCCCCAGGAAAGTGTTAATTAGTGGAGAGCCCTACTTACACTGAACAAACAGACTTTCTGCTGACCTACATCTAGCTTGTTTTATTTTCTCTCCCCAATCCCCAAATGAGGTGCAGCATCTCATTTTCATGAGGGTCTGGGGATGAGGGAGGATAAAGTAATCTCACATTACATCAAACACTCATGATTTGTTAAACATTAAATTCCCAAAAATTAGGTTTTGGATTAAATGACTTTGAAAGGCATTTCCAGGAAATGAATGCAAAGAAAGCTGCACTCATTTTTGCCTGTTGGTGGCCTCTGCGTTCTCACGGTACACACAGCACATTCCCATTGCTGGGTGGTTCTGAAGAAAGAGGTCACATTTTGTGACGGAAGGTGGCTCACAGAGGCAAATTCATTCCTACCTCCTTTTCTTTCCAAATAGCTTATATCCACTTCCTTTTGTCTCGTTATCACTCAGAAAGGAAGGGGATCCCTCCGTGACCCACATCACTGTAACTTCCTCTCGTGGCATGCTGCAGAGTCTATGAGCCTTCCTCGTGAGCTGTAAACGGACTTCAGACCAAGAGAAAAGAATTTTCACTTCCCTCAGCTAAGAGTCACATGGTCTTCCAGGTACCAAGCAGATTCCTCCGGTGCCCGAGACTTTCTGGTAGCCATTTTTGGCATCTTCGGCATTTGCAGACATTTCCACGTTAAGATTGATGCCTCCGTAGCTCAGCCACCTTGAGGACTGACCCACATTGAAACACTGAAGGTACAACTCATAATTGGTCCATTGGAGCTTGAGGGCTTTATTAGTTGGGTCTTGGAAGAAAGCAGACAATGCAACTCAACTTGGGTGATTGGAAGAAGATTCAATACGGGGCTTGATAAAAAGGTGAGAGCAGGGGGTTGGACAACCATAAGAAATAGCACAGAACCCAAGGCTAGCACTGACGGCACAGAGTCACCGCCCCCAGGCCTAAAGGACTGAGGCATGGAGGGAGAGAGAGCGAGCTGTGGGGAAGACGGGCTGAGGGGAACTGGGACCTTAAGTTAGAGGTGCTCAGCCAGTCTGCAGCAACTCCACAGGGAGGAAGCTTTGAGAATGAATACTGGGGTCTCACTTTCCTCCCCGAGCTCCTGTGGTTGCCTCCCATTGGCCAAGCCTGACTGGAGCCTGAAGACAAAGGAGCTCAGAGACACGGTCCAGAGCCAGAGCAGCCCAGAGAAGAGGGAAGAGCAGATCTGCAGGGGCACAGAGAAGGCATCCAGCCAACAGTGTTGCAGCATTTGAGGTGAAGGAGGGCAGGCCTGAGAACTTCCGCCTGACCCCATTCTTGCTAGCTCCATGCCCATGCTGCCCCACTCCTCTGCTACCAAATCCAGCTCAGCAAGGCCCAAGTAGTCCTGGGACCTGGTTGACCTTGGCTCACACCATGTTCTCTATGCCTCATTGCTTTATGCATGAGGCAACGGCATGGCTCACTTCAGGAGCTTCTCTCATGCAGCCAGGGGGCGGATAAGATGTGTAGCAAAGCATGTCTAGGACCTCAAACTGCTAAGGCAGGACCTTGGTTTCCTGCCTCTTTGTTTTGTTTTCTTTCCTTGCCCTTTGTTCTCTGTTTCTAAGCCGTCCTGATGCATGTGGTTTAATTACTAGTCTGCCCTTGCCTCCTTGAAATCATCTGGAATGTTTCTGAGACATCCACTGCTGACTGAAACCCATAAGGGAAATTCATGAGGATATGCTACCAAGATCCAATTCCCCTAAGTAATAGCCTCTTTCTGTTTCATGTCTAGTTAATTTGTTTAAATCCAAGACAAAAGAGTTAGGGTGGTGGGTTAGGGTCGCAGAAGGGAAAGCAGATCCATGACATAGTCACAGATTTGCATTCCTGCAGAGCTGTTGTAATTTAGCAGAGTTTCCCACTCAAAGGAAAGGATGATTACTATTCGACTTAGTTTATGGGGAAAGGGAAGTAGGTTCCTTGGGGAGGGATGTGGTTGAGAGAATCTGAGGTGCAATCACAGACCCAGATGTGTTGTCTTATCTCTCTGGAGCCTTCCATTATTCAAGTTCTTTCCTACAGCTTTGTTTTTTCCACAAAAGGCTCTGGTGCTCCAGGAAACCAGTCTATTTCAGTATCAGCATGGAGTAGGGGCAGCTTTGTAAATTACCACCTCATGGGGACTCACTCTGGGTGTATTTTGCTTTCAGAGATTCTCATTAAGCAGGAGAGTATGGAAGGATCGCTGTGGTTCTCTGTCCCCAGGTGGTATTTTTTCGAAAGCTTGGGAAAAAGTTGCGCTATGCACACATACACACACACACACNCACACACACACACACACACACACACACACACACACACTCTCTCTCTCTCTCTCTTTCCCATAACTTTTTATTTTTACTGGGTTCCCCTCACCTTAGTTTCTTTTGGCTTTGACCGGATGCCGCTAATCTTTTCATTTAGGGATCTGTCGGTATTGCTTTCAAGGCTCAGGAAGTCCCAGAGAGCCGAGACTCAGGAGACTTAATCCCCTCAGGTCCTGGGCATCCCACTCCATTTACAATTTNTGGATGCCGCTAACCTTTTCATTTAGGGATCTGTCGGTATTGCTTTCAAGGCTCAGGAAAGTCCCAGAGAGCCGAGACTCAGGAGACTTAATCCCCTCAGGTCCTGGGCATCCCACTCCATTTACAATTTTTCCTTGCTCCCTACCTGCCAATTAATTGTTAAAAATCAAACTTCAGACCAATTTTTACCAACTTCAGGGACTCAGGACAGGGTCAGCTCTGGCCAACCTGAGAAGGCCATGTTTGTTAGTGGAGGTCCAACCCCGCTGTCAACTTCCTTCTCTGGGCTTCTCCTCCACCTCCCCGCACCTTCTACTGATAGATCAGATATTCCCACTGTGCCCTCTGGCTTCCCAGAACTGCCTGTGACGATGCCCAGCTCAGTGTGTATGCCCCTGACCTTCCTTCCCAGGCCCTCATCTTCCACAAAAAAGGATTTGCTTTTCATTCTCTACGTAGCTGGAGGATTAGTGGATTACTCCTTCCAGGGAACATATATTATATATGTATTTTAACAATGCCGTCTGGCGACAATGCTATAATCCAAAGGAAACTTCTGCTGGCTCACAGTGGGAACCACAACAGGCCACCAAGACAGATGGCTGGGGCCAGATGAATGAATGTCCTTCAAATTGTGCCATGTGCCGTGGCTCCTCTTTCACCTCTCCCTAAGACTGGGCCTAGGACTGAGCTATTCCCTAGCACAGTGGTTCTCATATTGGAATCATATGGGGAGTTTTAAAAATTTTCATGTCTGCATCTGGACCACAGAGACTGTGATGAAATTAATCTGCTTGGGGTGCTTAGGCTTCACCCTGAGCCTCCTTTTCAGAACGGCCCGAGTGATTCTAGTATGCAGCCAAGATTGAAAGTCCTCCAGCAACAGGCTCTGGAGGAGAAGACTTCTACTGGCAGGTACACAAATGAGATTCAATCATCAGGTGATAGGAAGGTGGAAAGACTGCATATTTCAAAGCTGCTGAAGAGGTAATGTTTACTAATAATCTTTTTTCTTGTGCATCTCCCAAGAGTAGGGCTCAGTGTTTGGCACCAAGGACACAAAAAAAGTACATTTCCATCATTCCAGCCAACAAATCCAAGTTGTCGAAACTTCTTGTCTTGGATATCGGAATTTCACTAGGCACTGAGTGGGCTAGATAACTATAGTCTTAAAATCCAGTGAGGGTGAAGACAGACAGATATACAAGTAATCATCATCCAAGACTGTGGGACACAACTATTAACTAAGTGCCATGGAAAGGGTTATCTATGAGTGAGGAAGGTTTCTTGGAAGGTGGCCTTTGAGCTGAAACGTGAAGAAGTGTTCCATTTTCACAGGAGGACAATTAGGGGAGCAGCCTCAAGGCTGCGGAGAGGCTAGTGGAGGCTGGATTATGGGCATGTTCTACTTGATGCTATCGTTTCAGAGGCGTTGTGGATTCATCTGTCTTTGTGAGCTCAGAAGTACCATGATCAGATGGATATTTCAGGACAATGACAAATCCAGTGTTGTTGTGAGCATAAGTTGGAGGTGAAGAGGCTGAAACCAGGAGGATCGGTAGGGGGTAGGCAGACAAGTGCAGTCATCAGGGTTAGAGAGGATGCAATTGTGGGTAGCTGAAGCTCTATTCACCACCATATATCTACTGCCCAGCTCATTGTAGGCACAAATATTTGTTGAATAAACAAGTATCTGTTGAATAAAGAAGTGCAGCTCTCTAAGAGAGAAGTACAGTTGGTTGAGCAAGTTTTCCGAGTGGAGGAGGTAAGGAGTTTGGTTTTTGCCATGTTGAACATGGAGTTCCAAGGTAGCTGGAATTACAGATCTGGGTGTAAAAGCCAGGAGTAGATGTGTGGAGATTGTTTTCAAGGGGTTAAACATCTAACTGGGGATTTAGGATATGGATATGAAAAAGCAGCTAAAGATAAAATTAGTACAGGCTGTGTGCCAAACAGGTGGTCCAGACCCGGTGTGCTACAGGAGTTCTGAGGAGGAAGTGTTAGTGATGTCTAAGTCCCATCCTAGATCATGTCAAGAAGTAGGCACTAAAGCAAGGTTTTGAAGAATGAATATATAGATTGGGGGATGAAAGAAAGGGGAGGAAATTTCAGTGTGAAAGAAGAATATGAACAAAGCTATGGGGGGCGAGGATACATGGGGCATTTTTAAGATCCTTGTTATTAAAGGGAGCTAGCAGCATAGGGCTCATCTGGCAGCCCATCAGAAATGCAAAATCTTGGCCCCTCCCCAGCTTCCTGGACTAGAAACTGCTTTAAAAACACGAGCCCTAGATCCCTAGGTGATTTGGAAAAACTGTGCAGTTGGAGAAGCGCTGGTTTGGATCATGTTAGTCCTAACGGAGGATTTGTGTCATGGAATGTATTACATGTCATGCAGGGGGCGGTTAAAAGAAAAGCTACATAGGAGAAGGGCCAATGCCACAGGATGTGCTCCTTTAGCAAGGTCATATTGGTAGAGGTGCAGGAGGGTCCTGAGGGCCTTTTAGGCTACAAGAGACCCGTCAACCAACCAGTGAGGCAGAAGTTGTTATTAATCAGGAAAATGTCTAACACTACGCTGCGGTTCACGATGGGTTAATGGCCTTCATGGCACTTGCCGATGGCTGGCCCTGGATGATAGCTGCACAAAACCACAACAGCCTAGGCAGGTAACGGGAGCTGGGTGACACGTGCATGCTTTTCGTAACACCACCTGCCCCTCATAAGCCGGGTCCCCTCCCTCCTTGGCGAACAACTGAACCTGTTTAATCTTCCCCAAACCATCTCAATTACAGTTGTTACCCAAAAAGGTAGCTTGATCAAACTACAATATAAAGCTACATTACAGTATATATGTCCAATGAAGTTTTTTTTTAAATTTAGCTTTATATATTCCATTTAGTTTGATACGAGGTCCCCGTCAAAATATCTTCATGTAAGTTTGATAACAAGGTGCTTTTTTTTTAAATCATTTCTGAATAAATCATCGAGTAAAGAAAATGGCAGCATGGTGACAATCTTACTTTCCAATCGCCTCATTCATATTCCTAAATTACTCTTCAATTTTTATTAAATTATGTCAAGTCAATTTGTGTCTATAGGCGATTTAAAAAATATTAGTGGATCGGTGATTACCTCAAAGGAAAATTTAATTTCCTATTTTAGCATGAAATTATTAGCCATGATGTTTAGCTGGATAACTTCTGAAAGCAAATTATGCTGACCACAAATCTCTGTCAGGAATGTCATACTCCATCAAAGCATATACTACCAGGAAGTTATATTTGACAAGCAGGGGAGTTTTCAGGATGGTGGTTTCATTTTGATCTTTCCTACATGCAGTTTAAGAGGCTTTGGACTTTCCCTTAATTTCTTCCCAGTGGAAAAACAGTAGGACTCCCACAAGGCCATCATGTGTACGGGAAGAGAAGGAGAAGCTGTGATCCACATAGGGGCTCAGAGGGCGGGGTTGGGGAACTCTTCTAATGGCCCCTCTGAAATGCTCAGATAGAACACCATCCCCCAGCTCTCTGAGCTCACCTACCATGACCAAAATGAAATGTAAACAAACTGGGTATCTGTGAGGAAAAAAGGAAAATCGCACTAATCATGCTTCTTTCTCTTCACCTCTATGGGTAAAGAGCCTGATGGGAGAAATAATACACTGGATCAAAGTGTAGGGCACTGAGCAGTGAGACACAAAGTTTACAGGGCTTTCCCACCCAGTGGGTGTTTCCTATTTCCTACTTGCAAGGAAGGCCCCCCTCCTTTGTATTTCCATCCTTAGCCTCCTCCTCTCTCCTTGACACCCCCTAATCTATACCTCCCTCTCCATCTGTGTCCTACTTTTCATGCCAATGGTTGAAGTACACATTGCATTATCCTTGTTAGAAGTGATGCTTTAGAACAACCATCCATGTTGAGTAGGAAATCACAAAGCCAGGGCAACAGGGAACGTGTGATAACGTTAAAGCCTAACACTCCCCCTACCCTCAACAGTTTGCACATGAATCATTGCCTGTTGTGGCCAGAATTATGTTCCAGAAAAACATAGGTTGAGCAAAAATAAACTATGGGGACTACACCAAAATAGAAAGCTTTTGTATAGTGAAGGAAAACATCAACAAAATGAAAAGGCAACCTACTGAATGGGAGAAGATGTTTGCAAATGTTATATCCAACAAGGGGTTAATATTCAATATATATAAAGAATAGACACAATGCAACAGCAGAAAACAATCTGATGAAACAAGGGCAGAGGACCTGAATAGACATTTTTTCAAAGAAGACAGACATGTGGCCAACAGAAGCATGAAAACATCACTAATCTTCATAGAAATGCAAATCAAAACCACAATGAGATATTACCTTACACCTGCCAGAGTGGTTGGTATCAAAGAGACAAGAAATAACAAGTGTTGGTGAGGATATGGAGAAGAAGAAACCTCTGTGAACTATCGGTGGGAATGTAACTTGGTGCAGCCACTGTGGAAAACAGTATGGATGTGCCTCAAAAAATTAAAAAAAGAACTACCATATGACCCAATAATTCCATTACTGGGTATTTACCCAAAGAAAATGAAAACACAAATTCAAAAAGATAAATGTACGGCTATGTTTAGTGCAGCATTAATTATAATAGCCAAGATACAGAGGCAACTCAAATGTCTATGATAGATGAATGGATAAAGAAGAAGTGATATCTATTATCTATCTATCTATCTGTCTATCTACCTATCATCTATCTCAGAATGTTACTCAGCCATAAAAAAGAATGAGATCTTGCCATTCTCGACAACATAGATGGACCTAGAAGGTGAAATGCTAACTGAAATAACTCAGAGAAAGATAAATACCATATGATTTCACTTGTATGTGGAATTTAAGAACCAAAACAAATACACACACACACACACACACACACACACACACACAAAGGCAGAAAAGACCCACAAATATAGAGAACCAACTGATGGTTAGCAGAGAAGAGGGATGGGGGAGGGCAAAATAGGTGAAGGGGAGTGGGAGACACAGGCTTCCGGTTATGAACTGAATTAGTCATGGGGATGAAAGGTACAGCAGAGGGAATATAGTCAATGGTATTGTAATAGGGTCACAGGGTGGCAGATGGCAGCCACACTGTGGCGAGCACAGCATGACATGTAGATTTGTGGAGTCACTATGTTGTACACCTGAAACTATTGTAACACTATATGGCAACTATACTGGAACAAAAAAACATGTTTTTAAAAAGCCCAATACATTAGCCCCCAAAACCAAAATAATGGCAACAAAAAAACACAGGTTGATGTCCTAATCCCTGGAACCTCGGCACGTGGCCTTGCTTGGAAATAGGGTCTTTGAGATGTAATTAGGTAAGACGGGGTTACACGGTAGTATGCTCGGCTCTTAATCCAATATGACTGGTGTCTTCATAAGAGGGGAAGAGAGACAAAGAGCGGGGAGACAGCTAGCGGCATTCAGACATGCAGGAAGAAGGCCACGTGACGGCAGAGGCCAAGACTGGAGCCATTGATGCATCTACAAGCCAAGGAACGCCGTGGCGTGCCAGCAGCCCTAGCAGCTCAGAGAAAGACATGGAACAGATTCTCCCCTAGAGCCATCACAGGCAGCCTGGTTCTGCCAACACCCCGATTCCAGACTTGTAGCCTCCAGAAATGTGAGACAATATACTTTTGTTTTAAGCCACCCAGTTTGTGGTAGTTTGGGATAGCAGTCCTTGGACACTGATGCAATGCCTGCTAGCAAAAAAAAAAAAAAAAAAAAAAAAAAAAAAAAAAAAAAAAGTCAACCACCTGTCACATGAAGTTTTGACAGGCTGAGGTTCTCAAGACAGTTGGATAGCTGTTTTAGATGACCCTTCTTGAACCCCAGGGCTGGGTCAGTCTAAACACATAGTAAACATAATTAGACACAGGTGGGTCTCATTAAACATGTAGATGGCACTCTATCCCTTTTAGATAAGGACAAAACTTTGCAGTGGGCTTGTTCTCTCAAAGTGCAGAAGCCAAGGCACCCAAAATAAAAGTAGGTGAACAGAATGGTCTCTGCTATGCACCAGTAATGTTTTGGTAAATTGAATCATATTTTAAACACTCAGAGGGAGCTTGCTATTTAAATTAAATTCTTTTGCAAAGCAAGTATGACTTCTTTCTCCCCTACAAAATCAGATTTCTTGATATCAGCTTTCTTGAAGTAGGGAGCATCGCCCTGTAGTAGATATTATTAGGAAAGAGAATCTTATTACTTGTTGTCAGGCTAAGAAGGATGAAAAAGATTGACCTGAGGGTGTTTTCCCAGACATGAAAGGATGACAGAATAATTTTACTAAGTGCTTTTCAATAGCAGATTCTAAATTGAGAAATATGGGGAATTCTGTTCTCTACTTCAAACATTTTGGGATTCTCTAAGTATAGACCAGTTAACATATTTTTGAGATTTGATAAATATAGACCAGTTAATATATTTTCTTTATAAATGTAATAACACTAGTGCTAATTTAAGAATACTTTAAACTTCATATCTCAGTCCTGCTTAGACGTCTGGGAGTCTACATATTTCCCAAAAAAAAAAAGGAAATTCCTTGGAATGTTCTGTGAGTTTAGGGTAAAATGAGAACAAATTTAGTTCAACAAAAGAGAAAACCAAAGCAGAGGAATTTACAGTGACCTCATGTATTAATTCAGAATATATTGACTATGTACCATGTGCTTCCACTTAAAAGCAGAATTCTTATCCTTACAGAGGAAGAGTTGCATCTTAGAGCCAGGACATACAGACAAAGAAAGGGTTGAGTAAAGTTCTAGGGAACTGTGAGTGACCAAACACTAAATGATTGCTCTGTGTTAGCGGGGCCCAAATATTGCCACTGTGACCGTCCCCGCGGGCATAGCTTTAACTCATTTCAGGGCAATGAACAGTCACGAAGAGCACAATTATCAGAGCCACTTAGTTTTGGGATGATTTTGGATGCAGTAACTGGCAAACCGGCATTAATAACTGCAGCAAACTTTTAAATTCAAAGATCCTGGGAAAAAGAGGGTCCGTGAATTGAAAATTTTTCCCCTTGCGATGCTCATAGAGACTCCTGTTTCATTCCACGCTCATGCAGGACGCCGCTCCCCTTGTTCCGAGGGACTCTTCCTTCGAAATCACTGTGAGTGAAAACCTGAACGTGCACATTCTCCTCTTAACAAGACGTCTTAAAAACTTCTAAAAGCTCACGCTGAGCTGGGCCCAGGGTAAAGCAAGGAAGGCACTTGTTTTGGATGCAAAATTTAAGGTGGGGGGCACCCTGAAACTCCGAAAGGCAAATAAATAATGTCTTAATGCAATATTTTAAAACTTGCAAAATGAATGCAAAAAATTCTGTGATGAATAAAATATCAAAGTTCTAAAAGAAGACAGGATCAAGATTGTTGGTTTCTTTCCTTTGGCCTCAGGCGGGGTTTAGCAGTGGTTCACATAGGCGTTACGAGAACACCGTCAATAAACACTAGCCACGTATTTCAGGCTTCCTTAATTCCATTCCGAGGATGAGAAGTTCTCAGTCAGAATAACAATGATGTCATGTTTGGTGTAAAAACAAATCCTCCCAATCCCTTCATTCCCTTCCTCTTGGGCAGATACAGACCCCAGGCCTCGGTGGCGGCCCAAGCCTCTTGTAACACGTGTGAGAACACTTCACGAGTCACCAAATCCTATTCTTACTGGTCTGTTTTCCTCTATTTCATGCTCTTCAGCTTCCATTCTCTTACTCCCAGTTTTGGTCATGGAGGATGCTGACAGATCAAATGAACGGCGTGGGTCCCTTAATTCAGTTTTTCGTATCTCCCCGTGTCTGGATTACTCTTCTTAGGCAGCTCAGCAAGCCTGTGCGGCCGCGGAGCACAGAGCCCGAGCAGGGATGGGCTGGTGCAGCGCGAGGCCACGCTCCTTTGCTCAGGGCAGAGGCTGCAGGCTTTTATTAGAGAGACTTGTGAAGGGGACCACCTAGCCGGTGTCACTTATAAAACGGCAGGCTCTCCTGGTAAACTGGAAGCCCTTTATAGTTCACGGCTCCTCCTGGTGGGTTAAATACTGTAAATCCTCAGGAGTCATGCCAGAGCCGTCGAATCAATAAAAACCCAGATGACCTTCGCTCGGCCTGCCCTGTAAGTGGATCGTCCCCGAGGGACAGGTGCACCAGTGGCTCCACGGAAGAAATGGAATCTGACGAAAATGACAAGGATCCCTCCTGTGTTACTTTAGTCCCTGCCTTTCCCAGCTTTTAATCAGTTCTGGCCGAGCACGGGGTTCTCAGGCATGTTTTCAAGTTTAATTTTTTTAAAAACTTCATACTTCAGGGTGACATTGGCCATCCAGTGAATTACGAAATCCCTCCAGTCTCTGTGGGGAGAGTGGCCAGCAAAGCCAGTGCCAAACCCGGGACAGTTCTCTCCAAGGTACAGAAGGTAGAGCTGCCAGTCCAGGAACGAGAAAGGGGAAGCAGGAGGAGGAAGCTCAAGGAAGGCAGAGGGGGCGGAGGTGGCCCCGACCCAGGTGCTGACGCAGAATGGGAGAGCGCAGGGGGCAGTGCATGTGGAGATGGGGAAGGGAGTCCTCGCCACCCAGGTCTTAGCTTTGAGTCTTGACAGTTTCCGAGGTTGCTGGCCAAGGACCATGACCGGATGTCATTAAACAACAGATACCTACTCTCTCACAGTCTGGAGGCCTGAAGTCTAAAAATCAAGGTATGAGCAGGCCTGGCTCCTTCTGGAGGCTAGGAGGGAGGCTCCACTTCATGGCTCTCTCCTCGCTTTGGTGGTTGCCAGCCATCCTTGCATCCCTTGGCTTACAGCGACATCACTCCGACCTCTGCCTGTCTTCACCTGGCCTTCCCCTCTGTGTGTGGGTCTCCTCTGCGTTTTGGTTCAGATTCCCTTCTTATAAGATCACTAGTGATATTGGATTTAGGGCCTACCCTATTCCACTATGACCTCATCCTCACTTGGCTAGACGTCTGCAAAGACCTATTTCCAATGAAATAAGACCTTATTCCCATTCATAGGTAGTGGGGGTGAGGAACTTGGCATATCTTTCTGGGGGACACAATTCAAGCCAAATCAGGGCCTTCTTGTATTACATAACAAAAGATAAGTATATTTTCATGTACTAGAATGAAATAAATACAAGTTTCTCAAGGTGTTATGTCGTATTTTAGGGAAGTGTCGATGAGCTCTGAGTGAGAATTAGCATGTGGGTGTTTACTGAAAAAGGCATATTTTGACTCTGAAAGTCTGTGATGGGGCCATGATTTGCACCTTAACAAAATTCAAGTGATTTGGATGTAGGTGATCTGGGGACCCTACTTTGAGAAACACTGTTTTGTATTACCACTTCAACTCCCCCCAAATGATCAGTGTCTTGCTATGAATTCCCAGATATTTTCTACATTAGATAAGTGTTATTTATCTTTGACTCAATTTTATAATAGGATGCACGAAACCATTTCCAGGGTCAGTCCTAATTCATTATTAATACCATTCTTTAATTGGAGGTCTGTGAACTGAGACCTCTCTTAGGGAAATCCTATGTCAGCGTAATCCTTACCCATTTTCCAAATTTTGCTTTGAGGTCTACTCAAATTAAAAAAAGATATTTTCACCTGAATTCTTAAAAAACCTGCCACCATTTTGTTTGACAGTAGACTAAATCTGATAAAAACTCAAGAGTCATCTTGCTGATAAACCTAGCACGGTAACAACCTTTAGCCCAGTATTACGAGCATCATTCGGGAGCAAGCTAAGTGGGAAAAGGAAAACCACTACTAGCCTGAATTGAGAATGAGACTTCTGATGAGTTTTCTCGTGTGTACAGAGGGGATAATTACAGAACCTGTTAGTACAGGCGAGTCTGGGAGAGAGTAAACATTCAATAAATACTAGCTATTAGCTATTATTTTATTTAGTCATTAAATAATGATACCCTGTACCTTTGGAAAGGATTTCCTCCCTTATTTTACAAATGATACCTAAAAAGCAAGAGGTAACAACAGACAATAAATCAGTGTTGCACTTTTCCATTGTTTTCCAAATGTTTATGAGTAATGAGGCTGGAGGCATCTCTTTAAGTAGTATTTAGTTATGTGAACAAGGGGTGTATATTAAAACCCTTTAAATGCTCCCATTAGCAAATATTTGCACACCTGGTAATCCTTTTCACATTTTTCATTGTGAACCAAAAGAAACCAGAGCTTTCATTCCCTCCATTTATCGAACTGTTGATATTTATAATTGAACCTTAAGAGAAAAATCTTATATAGTGGTTCCATTTGAGTACAGTGGCAGTGTAAAAAGTCCTTTATTTACACAGAACCATTCTCTGGCTCTATATACATAGTGATCTACATATTTGCATATGCATGAGATGAATACACATGTATAGGTCACAATGTATACAGGCCTTTGGAGGTGTTCAGGGTGAACGTAATTTTATAGCTTTTTAAAGAAAGAAAAACTCTCAAAGTTCAAACAGTTGTGTGATACCTCTAGAATTTCGGTCTTTTGTTTATTTTTTAAAGATTTATTTATTTATTTTAAAGAGACAGAGAGAGAGAGTGAGAGTTCATGAGCAGGGTAGGGGAGGGCAGAGGGAGAAGGAGAGACTCTCAAGCAGACTCCCTGCTGAGCACTGAGCCCGATAGGATAGACGCGGGGCTTGATCTCACGACCTTGAGACCATGACCTAAGCTGAAACCAAGAGTCAGACACTCAACCAGCTGAGCCACTCAGGCGCCCCATAGAATTTCCGTCTTTTAATTTGCAGAAACATAACTGTGGGCGTGGAATGATCTCAACTTTAGCTCTATGGCTTTCCTTTGGGCTTTTATTTTATGTTCTCATTCTTTGGAAGTTGGGGGATGTATTTTTTCTCGGTTGCTATGTCGTTCGCAGTTGCACAGCTCACAAGCACGCTGCATGGTCAGCAGTGAATTAGTAATCCTGACCTAAGCTGACATGTGGGATGTTAGGCTGACATCGGGTGAACAGTTCACTTCTAGAGAATCTAAGGCTTAGAATCAGACCCTCACCCTACTGAAGGAGCAGATGAAATCCTCACTTGGAACCACCGAGTTCATGAAAGAAGACCTGAGGCTGGTCAACTTCCCTGGAGATCTCCTGGCCATCAGATCCTGCCCTTCCACTCAGTTCTCATCTTCCTTTCCCTCTTGATGGGAAAACCATTTCTTCTCAGCCTTTTCTCCTTCCCTCAGGCACTCACTGTTGATACTACCTGGACCTTCTATCAATGCACTGTCCGTCTGCAGCCTCTCGCACTGTTGTAAGGGTGTGATGTTCTTAGGAGCCAAATCCACTCATCTTTGGCTCTTCTTGTATCTCACTTCCTTCTCTCATTTTTTGCTTTGTCTGGCTCCTTCCCTGCCCTCCTGATTGTGTCTTAGGCCCTGGCGGCCCGAGTCTTTTCTCCCAGCCACAAACATAACCTTTAAAATGAGCCTTCTCCCAGTCGTGTCCTTCTCCCTTCCAACGTTCTGCCAGAGGAATTTTCTAGAGAATGGTTCTACTGAAAAATCTTCAGTGAGTCCCCTTATTTAAAGGGTAAAGTTTTTAAAAAATGGTGAATTTAAGAGGTTCGAAGAGGTATAGCAACACTAAGTACAATGTGGGAATTTTATCTACACAGATACATCACTTATGTTAAAACTCTGTCTACTCAGATGACCAGCAAAGATTTTTCTGTTATATTGCAAAAATCGGTATAAAAATGAAATGTAATTGATGGTTTGTTATGTGACAATCACCCTCCATATCATGGCACATACATGACTGTTAAACCTAAGAACTCCAAACAGGGAATGAATGTGGCAATTGTTACATAGAGATAAAAAGAATTCATGATTCTTTAGTTCCAGGAAGACAGATCTATATATCTTGTAGGATCATTGATCAATTTGAATTAAAGCAGCAATGATGATCAAATTTTAAGAGTTTTCTTGATAATATAAAATATGTAAATAATATGTAAAATAATAATAAAAGCTGATTTTCCAGCAGCATGTGTGGGAACGCTTCAAAATTAAAATGATCTCCTCAAACTTCCAGATCCTGCTATTACCATGACTTTCAGCTTTATTCATATTCTTGCTCTGCTGCACCTGTTCCTAAGGGCCATTTAACCAGTTCTTTGCTCTTATGACATCTTCAAGCTACTGCATTGGTACCATCTTAAGGAGAAATGAGAATTTTCTCCTGGTTTCTGTCTCTTGGCTTTGCAAACTTAGAAATTATGCAGACCTTAATTTCCATAGGTCTTCCCTAGAAAGTTTAGAGCAAAAGTACTAATATTACACTCCATGCCAGCCCGCTTTCATTTTACCACTTTGACCTGCAAAGAATAGCCCTCTTCCATTCTCTCTTTTTTCATGCATTCCTGTTCTCAGGGTTCCCATAAAACACTGACCCTAAGATGGGAAATATTCACTTTAAACTTATTTTTCCCTGAGCAGTAAATGTCTTGAAGTTGTAACCCTGACTATCACAGGAGCCGAGTGAGTAGTCAGAAATAAGTTACGTCATGCTGATATGTGAATGACAGCAAGTCTTAGGAAGCAGGTGATCGGGAAAGGAAACCCCTAAAATAATTCTCCTGTACTCTAGGCCCATGGTAAAAGCGTTTAATTACGGATGCAGGGTTTGTCCAGCTGGGTCAATGGTTAGAGCACAATGCCTCATTTCAAAAAGGAGATCATGGCCTTCCTCCCTTCTAAGCTAAGGGCAATGACAAGACATGAAGGTTAACCAGTTAAATATTAGGGTCAAAACATTTCCAAAACATCAGCTGTCTCCCACTGTGACTCAGTCCCTAAATCAGCCTCAAGTGTGTAATATGGAAATCAATTCCTGGCTGGGCTCTCCTCAAGGCAGTTTACATGGTTTTGTTACAGACTTCTGAATCTGGTGAAATTTCTTCTGGCCACTCTGTGACTCTATTTCCTCATCTGTAAAATTTGGAGTTGTTACGTGGATTAAAGGAATGAATATGGGCACGTTAGTTTTCAATAGAGGCTGGCCATTGCCATAGGACTTCCTCTGAGCACACTGTTGTGGGGTCCAGTGACGTCATTATGGGGCACCTGGAGGCTGTGAAACATGGACGGCCAGGAAACCCTGAGACCAAGAGTAGCTAAAAACAGGCTCTGGTGGATCCAACAAGGTAGAGGGAAGCAGACAGGCAGAGTAGCAGGCAGTGTATGCTCAGCAAACATGGCGCTAGCGAGCAGCAGCATTTGTTAACTGTTCCTGGTTCTCAGTCCTCTTTTGCATTTTGTGCTCTTCCCCCCAATTCCTGGTGGCAGCTGTACCCAGAGGCAGATTTAGCAAACTGTAGGTGAAATCTCCTGAGGGGGCTGGGATTATCCTTCGAATCCCTAACTCCAAAGTGAAAATTGGTCATCTAACTATGATCTCTATCTCTTCAAGTGATCATGGCTGATGAAGAACTTCAGTCAGGACACAGTATGGCAGCGTGGAAAGAAATCCATTGCAATGCAAAGACCATAGGTTAACAACTAAAAGGACACATTAGCAATAACTGGGGCGGAAAGCATTAAAGGCACATGAACCACCCCTGTCCGTACTTATTGTGTGCCATCGAAGGCCACAGAATGCTTCGGGTGCTTTAGGAGAGAGAGGTGATGGGGCAGACAGCACAGAGAGGAAGAGAAAAGAAAATGGGAACAGGTATTTACAGAGGGCTCACTGTGCATCAGGCCCAGTTGTGAGGGTTTTCTGTATCTTAACCCATTTACTCCTCATCAGGTATCAATACCATGGATCAAAGGCGTTCTGTTACAACCCAACCAGGTTCATGTCCCCACTCTGCTCCTAACCAGGTGTGACTTTAGACGAAACACGGAACCTTCCCCCATCAGGTATTATTAATTTCATCTTAGAAATGAGAAAGCTAAGACTCTGAGACACTAAGATCATTTCCTGTACGGGTGAGAGCTGTCATACGAACTCGGAAAGTCTTTTTCCTTTCTATGGTGCAACTGGAGAGGTGTCATATCTCTTCTCGTAAGATATGGGAGGCAACTATCATAAGATAAGCAACTTTCTAGGTTATACTTCATAGTAGCCTTTGGGCCAGAGCAGCCTCCTGGACCAAGAACCACGACCAAGCCCACGAAAAACAACTGCATATCCTTCTCCCTCAGTACAACTGTAGTTAGTGGCTTCCTTTGTGGGGCACTTGGTAGTTTTTTAATTACCCTTGAAAACATCTAATCACTTAACCACCATACACACTGTAGAGGTATAGATGATAGTTACTCTTTCAAAGATGGAGACTCTGAGGGTCAGGGAGGTATAGTAAAGAGCAGAAGGGGGGCCTGAAGCTACATTGTTGATGCCAGATCTAATGCTGGCTCTAGAACCTAATACCTGATTTCTCCGTGAGGGAGGGCCCCGGGGCTAGACTTGTGATTCTCAAACTTGATTGTAGGTACTTCAGAACCACCTGGTGGGGGTGGGAGGGGCTTGTTAACATGCAGATTCTGGGCCCCATTCCCTTTCAGATTTATGCCAGCTCACAGGCTCGTGGGATGGTGGGGGTAGTTGGCCACAAATTTGTCTCTGAACGGGGTGGAAGTAGAAAGTGTAAAAGAACTCTACCACCTGTCTGGTGGTAGTCCTTTATTCTATTCCATCAACGGGCAGAAGACTGCCCTTCTATGAGCCTTTATTTAACCCAGATATCAGATAAACAGTTTCAAAAGAACCCCCCAGAAGTTTTAGCACGTGTGATCCTAACTTATTCATACTGTGGATTTCTTTTTTATTTCCCAAGTGAATAAGATTTTAGAATGCAATAATAATGTTAGTTCTAAGCATGCTTTACAAATGATTTTTTTTCCCTTTGAAAAGTCAGATTCATTGCCTTTGGATTTTTTTTTTTTGTACTTTCCCTGAAACATGTTAACATCGATTCTCCTTGTTTTCCTGATTTTTGTTGCAGAGAAAGGGGATATTCCATGACCTTTCTTTCACGGAAGGTCAGTATATAAAACACCGACCCTTCATTCAGATTTCTGAGAAGTTTTCCACCCTGGGAAGAACAACAAATCAAAAAACCGGCATCAGTGTGTGGATATTTTACAGCCCAATCCAGTGAGACTCTGCAATTTTCAAACTGAGAAGTAATATATGACCTAGACAAGACCCAGACATAGGCTCATGAGAAGACTGGGGGGCTTTAAAATTATTGCCTTGATCATGGAAAAGAAATATGAGTAATCACTGCCATCCACCAACTCAGGATGGTCTTTGGGGGCAATCAATGTTTGAGAGAATCAAAGAACATCTGGAAATCAGCATATTTTGAGCTAGTTCACACCCTGCTCGGTTCATATTTCAACTGATCTGTGTACGAGGCAGTTCGGCTGCCCTGAGAAAAACAGCCTTGATGTGTCCTCTGGGGTTAGGAAATTTCAGCAAGGCTAGAAGGGGAACATAGGAGGTAATCCCCCCTCACTGGACTCCAAGTGATACACCTGCAGGGCTGGTGTATCATGGCTCATTTTAACCCACTTCAATTTTTCCCAGCATCTACCAGCAAAATATTTCTCAAGGCATTTTACTAATAAAAGTGACTATCTAATGTACATAAGAAAATGTCTAAATAGCACCATCCAAGCCTTTGTCCAAGTAAAGGACGACAAACCTCTCTCTGACCTTGCCTTTCCTCATCTTTTATGCTGCAGATGAACCAAAAGAAGAAAAAAAAAATCACAACATCTGAGAAAGCAGGGTCTTGCACTTAGACAGGAAGGCGAGATGAGGGAGTTTTAACAGTTGTGTTGATTTTGGCATCGATATTTTCCCTAAAGTTCTGATGGTAACTCAAGAGACGATATGTAAGACGGTTGATTTCTGAAAGCTCTCTCTGTTAGAAATATCCAGTTCAATCCACACGTTTCTAACACAGCAGATATCCTGAGACGTTTCTTGGTTTTGGCCTCACAAGAGCTCAAGAGTCACCGTACTGTGTTAGATCCTGATTCTTTTAGTACATTACGTTGTAAAAAAGGTTCTCAGGGGTATTTATCCTCTTCGATGTCAAACTTACACAGGGCTATAAATTTACCTCCAAAACATCCCAGTTTGTCTTAGGAACAAATTATGTGTGTTCTTCATAAAGATGTCTAGACATTTTTGAATACGTTTGTGAGTGTAGTTGGTGCAACTTTTTGACAGGTAACGTATGTCAAGGTGTAGCAAGCAATGTGGCTCCGAGACTGCTGGAAAAATATCTCCGGGAGGATTCATTGTTCACTTTGCTCACTTTACACAAGGGTGTGTGGGCCTGGAGTACATCCCATCAGCCTTAATTCTAACTGCTTTCACTGCTTTCCTAAGCTAGCGTCTCCTTCATTCCCTTGACGACATAGGCACTTAGCTCCGGTCCTGCTTTTCTCTCTTCAAGGCTGTCTTGTGGTTCAGAAAGCAGAATCACTGTAAGGTTGGAAGGATAGGCAACTTTCTATACTTCATAGTAGCCCTTTGGGCCAGAGCAGCCTCCTGGACCAAGAACCACGACCAAGCCCACGAAAAACAACTGCATATCCTTCTCCCTCAGTACAACTGTAGTTAGTGGCTTCCTTTGTGGGGCACTTGGTAGTTTTTTAACTACCCTTGAAAACATCTAATCACTTAACCACCATACACACTGTAGAGGTATAGATGATAGTTACTCTTTCAAAGATGGAGACTCTGAGGGTCAGGGAGGTATAGTAAAGAGCAGAAGGGGGGCCTGGAGCTACATTGTTGATGCCAGATCTAATGCTGACTCTAGAACCTAATACCTGATTTCCCCGTGAGGGAGGGCCCCGGGGCTAGACTTGTGATTCTCAAACTTGATTGTAGGCACTTCAGAACCACCTGGGTGGGGGTGGGAGGGGCTTGTTAACATGCAGATTACGGGTCCCATTCCCTTTCAGATTTAGACGGTCCGGAGTTGGGCTTGAGAATTGGATTCCCAGCAAGTTCCCAGGTGACACTGAAGTTGCTGTCCCTCCTGGGGACTGTACTTTGAGAAACCCTGTTTTAGAATCTAGGTCAGTGGCCCTCCATCCTGTTTTGGCACCAGAATTTCCTGGGAAGCTTTAGGAATATATATATAGTGATGGCTGGACCTTCCTTCAGAATGCTTCAGCTGTTGTAGGGAAGGATGTGGGGGCACTGGTATTTTTTTACTGATCCCCAGGTGATTGGAATATGCAGTAGTGTTCCAACAAAGGTTGGAAGCCATTGTTTAAGGGAGGGCCAGCAAGCTGGGGTTTCCAGTTGGCTACTGTTTTCTTCGTAAATAAATTTTTGGCACACAGCCCTTCCGTTCAGTCGATGGCTGCTTTCACACAATAATGGCAGAACTGAGTGGTTGTGACAGATACCATTGGCCACAAGGCAGAACATACTTACTCTCCAGCCCTTGTTAAGTAATAAAAGCAAAATAGAGGAAACCATAGAAGATACTCTATACTTTTTTACTTTCAACAAGTCTTTCTAAATCTTGATCAAGGCAATGTGTGGAATGTTTGGGAAACAGGAGAGAGGCAAAGCTTTTCCATAAGGAACTCGAAGTTGTGATTTCATCTTTTTAAAATGACTTTCCTCTCTACCTCTTTGTTCCCTGCACAGTCATTCTCTTTCCCCCCATCTGAACCCCTTGTCTCCCTTCGGCTGTGCAGGTACACAAGCTTCTTCTTCCTCTTTTTTTTTTAAGATTTTATGTATTTATTTATTTGAGAGAAAGAGAGCAGGATGGGGAAGGAGAGGGACAAGCAGTCTCCCCGCTGAGCATAGAGCCTGACGTGGGGCACCATCTCACGACCCCAAATTCATACCTGATCCAAAATTAAGAACTGGTCGCTCAACCAACCGAGCCCCCAGGCACCCCTGCATGGGCTTCTTAATCACACGTTAGAATTCTGCTTTGCTGGCTACCATCGTTTCCTGGTCTTCACATGGAAGACCTTTTACAAGTGGAAAAGGAGTGGTATTTGGAGTCACAGGATCTGAATTTGAATCCTAACTCGGCTACTTAGCAATGAAATCCCGGGGAAGCTTACTTAGTTTCCGTGGACTTTGTTTTCCTGAACTGGTAAAGATGATAATACCTCACTTGTTGGGTTACTGCAAAGATTAAGGAAGATTAGTCCAAGTGCATTGCAAACTGTAGGACACCTTACACATTTCATTTACTATTACTGGTCACAACTTCTCTGGAGGATACAAGAAGTGAATTGCAGTCCACTTCATTGGTGTCCTTTGGGGATTCATCAGGAAGGGACAGAACCTGTCCAGACTCTAAAATTGAGTTTATCCTAGGTTGACAAGGCGGGAACGCCCTAGACTTCTCAGGCTGCAGTTGTGGTGGCTGAGTCAGAATGCCGCGATTAGCTCTCAGAGCCCGCACACTCACGTGCTGGCAGCAAGGCGCTGCACAGCATTGGCCTGAAGCGAGGCTTAGGGTCGTGACTGCAGGGATTGCAAAATCTGGAACCCGGCAAAAAATGAAGCAAGAAACTGATTCCTTAAAATTTTAAACTTATAAATAAAGTAGCAGAAGGATATAGCCAGAAGCTCAGGGAGGCTCTGAGTATTTGACAGCTAACTTCAGTGGCTCCTAAGACTTTCTGGCTCAGTGCTATATGAAGAGGTTAATGCGTACGGATATTAATTCATAAAGCATATGAAGAGCCTGGAATCTTTTCCATTCCTGATGCACAGACCAATTTCACCCCTAAATCCCTCAGCTATTGCCCGTGGGAATATCTTGTCATGCACTCTTATCATCTCCTTGCAATGATTTCCAGAAACTTCACGTAAACACACAGAGAAAAGAAAATGTTAACCTCTCCCATAACTCACGTGTAGTGGCCAAAAAGGAAAGTGTCTTTCTTCTAAACAGAGATCTTCACATCTGTTCCTTCTCTCGCAAACTCCTGACATCAAATTTACTCATAGCAAAACTCATTACTGGCCAATTTAGTCAGAACCACCAAGTGGATTCTGTGTGTATATGTGTGTGTATATATATACACACACATATACACACATATATTCCAGAGTTTTAAAAAGAAAAGCTTTGGGAAAATAATTGACTTCTTATAATGATTTGACAGAAAGGAGTCATTATTTCTATCAAGCCATTATATATCTTTTAAACCACACATTTCTAGCTCTGCTCTGAAGGCAGAATCAGCCACATTTTGGTATCCCTATGCCAGAGACCAACAGCTGAGCCAGCCCCATGCCAGAGAGAGTAAACTGGCAACACAAACTACGTATGGAGAGATTATGCAAAGACTTCAAATCTTCCATTTTGATAAAAACTTGCAAAATGAAACAGCGAGAATATAATTAGAACAATCTGTTAGACCCAAGACTGTTAGTATCTTTCTCTTGCTCTTTTTTTTCCCCACTTGGAACTTTCACTATTTATCAACCATCACAGATCTAGAAACACCAGTTGGGTGGAATTAGGCAAAAGCTAATTGCTATACTTCAGTTCAATACAGCTGCTATCCATGGGCCTCATTAGGCCCTCTAATGACCAGCTTCTTGGCCTTCAAGTGTCTACTGGAAGAAACAGAAGTCCAGCTTGGATGAAAGGAGGGACCCAAAAGAATTATCAGAGAAAAAAATATTAAATTCAGAAATATGGAATAGAGCCAAATGAACATCCAGTTTCAAGGACCCAAATTTGGGGAAAGTCATTCTGCCAACTCCTATCCATTTTTCTTTTAATTCTTGCCACACAAAGGAAGCATTACTGCTACACAGTCAGCAATTACTGGTTCTCAGACCGAGAGCAGAAATCAAATCTGATGTGACTCTTGATTTCTCTATAGCCCACTGAAGAGAAAGAAAAGATATGAAAGGGCATACGCTTTTATTTTAGGAACTCCAAAATAATCCAAAATTCACTTAATGTCTGTGTTCCAAGTGCTTGCAACTTTCCTAAAGGAGGGAATTTCTTGTTGAAAGAGCCTGGTAAAAAAATCGTTTACCTTTTGTTTCTCCTAGGGGACACTTCTTGCTTTCCACCTTGACTAGAGATCTTGTGTTTCTGTGTTTAACTCAGGGTTTTCTTGCGAGGCTCTTTTCCAACATTATTTTATACGGCATTTACTGATAATGGGGACATTTCAGATAGCAGCTCAAGCAATACTCACACCAACTTCCACATACAACTTCCAACACTTCCATCAACACAGACCGCGCTCTCTTTGCTCCTGTCTGTTCTCAGAATGCAGTAAGTCTGCACGGCGGCCGCACAGCCGCTCCCTGTCTGGTTGGGCTTAGGGGCATAGACTGGGCCACAGAACCAAACAAATAAATGGGCCCAGCTGGCCGCTGAACACCCACCCTTGGCCTTGGGACTTGCTCTAAACCAGGAACAGGCAAACTTTTCCTATGAAAGGCTAGTGGAACGTCGGCTTTGGAACATAGCTAGTCTGATTTGGGGCTTTGGAGGCCGTATGGTCTCTCTCAGGGCTCCTACTGTCGTAGCAGCCACTGCACTGTAGGGCTAACACGGTAGTGTGAGAGCAGCATAAACCATGCCTCAATGAATGAGTGCGGCTGTGTGCCAATAAAACTTTATTTACAAAAAAAAATAGATGCTGTGGTCTTTGGGCCATGTTTGCTGACCCCTGCAAACAAACCTGTCTGCTCGATTGGAACCCAGCTCATTTAGCTTCACTTCACCAGTGCAACCAATCCCCATCCTGAAGACCCTTAGTATTGTTCCTCAAAGGCACCTGCCAGCTAGAGTTGATTAATAATGCCCAAAGCAAACTAAAGTGCGATAGAAAAGAAGGCAAATTTTATTAAATTTTTTTGGGGGGGAATCCAATTTCTGAGATCAAAGGGAGACACTAAACTTGTGGAATCATTTTGCAGTCATTTAAAGGCAAACAATCAGCCTCTTAAGCAAACCACGTTAAGAGAATAATCGCGACCCCCAGAAACGCACAACGTCACGTATCAGGGCTCTGTGAAGCAGGCTACGGTCTTAAGGGCCTATATACTCAGTCTATCCTCTGTACCATTTGGAGATTACATGGGGCAAAACATGTAGCGAAGAGTTTGGCACATATTATTATCCTCTTTATATTATTATCCTCTTTAACATATAAGGAATCAGAGACTTGCTGCTCTTCCTGTGATGTATCTATGAACCACCCACTGATACAGCAGGTCCGGGGTGGGGCCCGAGGCTCTTCATTTCTAACAGGCATCCAGGTGAGACTGATGCAGCTGGTCTAAGAACCTCCCTTTGAAGAATAAGGACCTAGAGCAGTGTTTGGCAACGTGGGTTACACACTGGAAACTCCTGGGAAGCTTGTCAGACACCCAGGCCTTGTCTGGCCCCACACCACATGGATCAGCATCTGTGGGAATGGGGACCCCGATGTAAGTACTTTTTAAAATTCTCCAGGTAATTTTAATGCAGAGTTTCAAGACTGAGAGTTGCTGAATTAGAGGCTCAGAGAAATTAATCGACTTGCCCAAGGGCACTTGACTTTAAACGAGGTAACATTTTTGCTTGCCTGATATTTGAAAATGGTCTTGAAAGTCGTCATGAGGCAGGGTGCAGGCTAAGGCAGTTTCCAGGATGACAGCAGAGATGAGGAGGGAGGAGAGGAGGAAAGGCGAGTTGAATTTATTCACACACAGTGATATCCATACTGGTCAAGGAACGCGGATGAAGCAGGCAGCAGAGCACATTGCTTTGTCCCTGTGTGAAAATCCCTCTTACGACTCTTTCTTTCTTCATCAAAGCAACAGGGCAAAGAGCCTCTCAGAAGGGATATTTAAGTTCAGAAACGTGCAGTACCTTCAGCTCCTTTGATGAATCACACCATGATGAAAGCCTAAAGGCTAAGTAATCACATTTGGGTTCCTTTCTGCCTCTCGGGACGTTCAAAAAGTCATATTTATGGGACTAGGCAACATTTCTGACCCAGGGATTTCTGTCCTGAATAAGACGAAGCTAAAGGAAGAAGGAGAAGAAGAAGAAGAAAAAAAAAACGACACAAAACCTTAGGGAAATTAAGGGACAATCCCAGATTTTGGGGGTCTCCTAAATGCGTGCAACCCAACATTGTGAGTATAAGGTCATTTTCACCTGGAAAAACACACGGATTGCAATGACCTTTACACGATTGTTTAAACACGGTTGTTCAAGACCAGATCCCCTGTTTTCTTATTCTCTGCAGATCTGGTGGAGAAGAAACCCCCCTGGGCTGAAGACCTTGGCTGTGTAATTAGGGACATCCCATCTCAAGGGGGGAAGTGCAAATGTGTGGGAGGAACTGGACGTCTCCCAGGCTAAGCAGATGGCGGCTGCCCAGGGTAGTGAGGTGCAGATTCACTCCTGGGAGCCTCATCCTTCCAGGTAGAGGATGTGAGGGGCCCCGGGTCTGGTGGGTTCTGGGAACAACGTGAGCTCATGTGAAAATTCACAATGTTGAACATGCAGGAAGAGCTCAGCGTTTTGCTAAATGTTTTCAGTGGCTTAAATTCAAGCATGACTCTTCCCCCACCTCTACTCTTTTGGGATATTCTCAAGGACATTTTATTTAGTTTCTTTACTCTGTCCCTCTCTGACTCCTTTTGGACAACAAAGAAACATGAATCATGTCCTAAAAGACATTAGCCAGATGTTCTGAAAAAGAAATAAAACTTCGAGGGCTCCAGTTTCTGTGGGAAGCATCTTGCCAGCCTGAGTTCAACCGGGCTTTTGGCCCCACAGACATCTTTCTTCAGGAGTTCCCAAGTGTGATGCAGGCCTGCTGATCAGTGTTCAGTGGGGTCACACATTTCCCACTCACAGAAGCTTGTGATTGTGTCCTGGGAAGGGACTGTGGAGCCACTGGAATCCAGCCATCCCTCATTTTACAGATGAGTAGAAGTGAGCCATGCAAGGTCACAGAGTGATGCCGGGGCAGCAGTGGGACCAGAGCCGAGATTCCCAGAGCAGCAGCCCCTTCCCACACCAGGCCACGCCTCTTCTCGACTGAACATGGAGCAAGGGGCTGCAGTGAGTTCACTTTTGCTTCCCAGAATAAGAAGATCTCAACCCAATGAAGCTGGTAAGTGACAAGGAATTTCAGAAACACTAACTATGAGGCTGTTTAATTTATATATATAAGATTTTTCTAGAAAAACTTCTAGGAAGCTAGGCTGTGCAGCTGGCTGTGCAGGGTCTCTCTTTACATTTGTTTCTGATACAAGACTGTGGTTGATGGTAGTGACATCCATGAGACCCACAACAGGGACAGCCAGGAAGTCTTAGTTTGGATTTTTCTCTCTCTGCTGGGAGCTCACTGTAGGGTGAATCCTTCTGCGTGCGAGCCAAGGAATCGTGCATACGTCTAATGGAGGAGTCATTCTTCCAGGAAACATGCATTGCGTGCTTTGGTGGTGGGGATGCAGAGGGAAAAGGCAGATCCTTGAGAGTCAGGAAGACCACAGTGCCTGGAGCATGTTGACCGTGTACCTCAGAATCACCCGAGAACCTGTTGAAAATACAGATTTTCTGTGGTCCAGCCCAGGCGTGGCTGATCTGGTGTGGTTTTGACTTGGCTCTCAGCAATTTTTTTAAAAAATAAGCTTCTGATGTAGGTGATCCTGGTCCCACGTATTCAGAAATGCTGGTCCAGTGGGCAGAGAGGTCGTCGAGTCAGCAGCAACGGATCTTTCTCTAACTGCTGGCTTTGTCGTCTATTTCCAGGAAGGGCGAAGGGTAACCTTCTGCTAGGTCTCTCCCAACAAAGTCACGGGGGAGAGATGAGGAAGTATGTTTGGAGGGAGAAGTTAATTTTAAAGTCCCCTGGAGTGCACTGTGGCCCTCCTTCTTCTCACATTCAGGAAAACCTCTCCGCTCACCAACTTTTCCTAAGAAAAGAAGGCGCTGAAGCTATCTCAGGGAAGGGAGAAATGTGTGAAATGACTTGCACTTAGATTCAATTTTAAAAGAAGGAGTGATCACACAGCGCTTATTAGTATCACACATCCTGTTAATAAAGTGAAGGGAAAAAAACCCCAAATACAAAAAACCTCTCACAAAAGAAAATGACCGAAGCACTTTTGAATCTATATTTCCAGAAGATGGGGCCACCTAGGGTTACCCTAACAGTGAGAATCTTGGAAAGGGATCTGAGGTCACAGTGAAACATCAGCATAGCGAGCAGACATTCCTCCCAAGTGCTTGGCATTTTTAGAACGTTTTGCTTTTGTTTTTGCTCTGACTGCAGCAAATTAACCGTGATATGAAAACACCTTTTTTCTTGTGTTGTGCCTAGAATACCACGAGGGAAGTCACAGCTGTGGGAAGCACGGGGGTGGGGGGGAG